>NC_039479.1:120861-420861 GCF_003590095.1 Trichoplusia ni
AAATGCTAAGCAGGGCCAATGTCTTCGGGATTTGTTATAAAAATTACGGCTGAATCCTGAACTAAACGTGTATTCAATGAAAAATACTATAGAGCGTATGCTATATCGATAGTTTTGTTGGACATTGCACCAGATTTAATGTTCTCATCATGTACCTGCTTAATAAATAAATAAATATTCAAAGAAAACAAAAAGGACATGTCATTATGTAAATTCTATTTTAGGAATTACCTTAATGCGTATGTGGTCTGCATGTGGCGTAGCCCTGACTTATTGTGTCGCGACGTAAAGTGACTGTCTTGTATAGACATGATTTTATTTTTATATTAGCTAAATACACCGAGTTGTGAAACCATTAATGCTTTGTTATGAGACTAGTGGAGTATAGAGGGATACAAACATTTAGGTATCTATGACTTCGAACTAAGTTCTTCTATTATTAGTTAGAAGATAAAAGTTAGGAATTTTTAAACGGAAGCCCTCGAAGATGAATATTTTTCCACGTTTTTGCCACATTTTCCATTGTTTGTTCGCTCCTATTAGTCGCAGCGCGATGTTATATAGGCTTCCTTGATAAATGGTCTATTCAACACAAGAATTTTCCAATTCGTACCAGTTCCTGAGATTAGCGCGTTCAAACAAACAAACTCTTCAGCTTTATATATTAGTATAGAAGTATAGATATAGATAGTATAAATTAGTTGTACCGACAGAACATATGCTAATCCTCGCTCTTGTTAGCATACCAGCTCACCTATTTAGCGCGGCCCGCCTCTATTAGTGCATGTTTACATTGTCTCGCTACATTGTGCGTACTACTAGATACTATTGTTCTATAGCATTGCGAAAACTACGAATAATACAATGATCGCGGTTGAACTTATTATTCGCATAAAAATAGTTTATTTGTTTTTGTTATTATTGTCAAGCTTCAAATGTACATCAATGAGTAATCGCTACTTTTGTTATTATATCGATATAAATCCAATAGATGTATTTTATTATCCCTACTAATATTATAAATGCGAAAGTAACTCTGTCTGTCTGTTACGCTTTCACGTCTAAACCACTGAACGGATTTTAATGAAATTTGGTACAGAGATAGAGTTGACCTTGAGAAAGAACATAGGATAGTGTTTATTAATATTTAATTATTATTATTAATGTTACTAATCATAGGACTAGTCCTGTTGGAATAATAACACAATTAGGTTTTAGTATAATTCAATCAATTTTATATGAAATAAAAACATTTAGTACTTAGATCAAATTATTATTCGAAGAAAACAAGAATTTATACCTTCAAACTAAATAGAGTCGATACGGATTTGTTTCGATTATTGAATACTAATATTATTTCTATTTGATCCTTTTCTTCGCTTTTAAATATTTATACTTCTGTTTAACAACCAATCGATGAAATATAGAGGTTATTTTGTACGAAATAATTGATTTTATACCACTTGTACTAAATTCTGAACACCGTATAATTGTGGTTGTCATGTCAGCTAACTTAGCTCGTGTTTGTTCACGTAATGGCAGTTATTTCAACGTTAAAATACAACTCTATTAGGCACGTAATATGCCATTAACTAATTAATTGTACAAACTGAAAATTACTTTATAAATAGAAGCTAATGTCGATAATGTATTGTTTCAGGTAATGTGAACGAGTTAATAGGCGACTGTCGTGAGTTGTAAAACGTTTAGTGTTTAAAAATATTTGTTTCAAGGTACATTCGCACTTGAACCCATATTTATAAGTTTCAAAGTTATTTGTTGCTCATATTAATAAATGTAGCCTAAGCTTGTACATAATATCTTCAAGCATAAATAAATGTGACATATGCATCAAAGTAATATATTAACAACAAAATCATGTTTCCATTTACGGGCGAAGCGCCTGATATAAAAGTTGTAGCAACGTGTCTCCGAACCACATTACATTAAGTTATTAGGCGCTTCACTTTGAGTGAATGAATTTCATAGCAACGTACGTAACGTCGCATTCGCTATTGTGATTAAAGTTGTACATTAAATTACAAATTCATGAACTGCTTCGATTTTATGACGGGTAGTGTTCCAGTTTCAGCGCAATGATATGAACTTGCATGAATATGTCCCAAGTGGTGAATAAATTATTTTAACTTTGATATATTTCGTTGTTGTCCATGAATATTCATTTTATCGTACTGATGTTGAATGTATAAATTATGATTATCGATGTTGCAATTAAGACGTAGGTAAGTTCACACTTTCTTGAGAACTATTAGATAAAAAAATACCTAAAGTCACTGTCTATAATATGTACGTAAAGTTGATTGATATTAAATTTTGAAATCTCATTACTATAAAAGAATAATTTGAAGCAGTGTGTAGGCTGGTACCTACCGGAGCGAGGCCGACACACGTTCAATAATAATGTAAATTGCATTGTCCTTCTAACTATGTTACCGGCGTTTAATCTTCTAATGGAAACTGTGACACCTGCTGGTAATCGATTGCTTCAGGAAGACGTTCCCTGACGCGGCTTTAATAACTACATTGTCATGAGTGTTGGTTGCGGGGCAATTGGGAACTTCAGAAAACATGATCAAATGATCGACTGCACGGATAGCCGAGTGTTTGAGGTCATCAGGCTAAAACCACTGTTATGTGCGCGAAGTGTCGCGGGTTCGATCCCCGCGTAGGACAAGCGTTTGTGTGATGATGTGATCCATGAATGCTTGTTCTGAGTCTGGTTTGTTAAATCCCCCGCGACACAAAGATTAAATTCCTTAGTGCGGGAGTCGTTTTTTAAATAAATAAATAAAAAATGTTAAATACTACGTGTCGTATTGATAAAAATATTTGACAAGAGCGTTTAATTTTGCGTTTGAGCGTTTTGTAATTGCAAAGACGTTTACACTGGATATATGGTGGAGGTATAGTTTATGTATTTTGATTTATCTGACTTATACCTACTACGACGATACCTGACAATCGTCATCGCTGACGCGCCGGTAGTCCTAATGATGTCATGACTGTCTTTGACATGATGCTTTTTGAGGTATACAAGGTATAGAACAACATATGGATACAACACTATGGTTTTACAGACTATGTATAAAGCACTAAAACATAAAAGCATTTGTTCACCTACTATGAAATAATTTAAGGTGCCGTGTTTTGATATTAGATAGCTTATCTCAATGGTAGTGTGCCTACAATGTAATTGCTATGTTGAATTTATCAATAAAGAAAAAATATTAATAATTGAACTGTAATCGTTGTAAGCGTTCCTTGCCGAAAGGGTAAAAACGGAAGCCTGTTACTAAGGACAACGGACAGACAAGCACTCCGCCTATCTGTCCGTTTATTTGTCAGCTAGCTGTATCTCATGAACAATGACGGTTGGAGAGTTGGCAAATCGCCGCTTTATCAAATAATAATAAAATAAAATTGAGGATAAGCAAACGGTACGGCAATGTTTTAAACAGGTTACCAATTTTTGTTGCGTTTTGTACAGCCTACTTGTACGGAGCCTTAAGTATCGCAAGTCCGACTCGTACTTAACCGGTTTGTTTGTTGTGATAGCTAAACGTATTATAATATTTGTCATGAACGCGTAATCAGTAGAAAATGTTTCTTTCGAATAAAACACAATACATACAGCCTATAATGTAATAACATACCCTACTATCATTACATTATAGGCTGTGATACGTTACATTAAAGTCTTTATTTCTTTAACTAATAAATGTGGTAAATTAGACAATTTTCAGTGTTTGTAACAGCATAGTTTCGTAATATCCGGAGCCATTATTTTGTGTTATTATAATAATATTGTTCTCACCGAGGCGCCCGCCGCGGCGCGCCGTGTCGGTGTGAACGGAATCGGAGAATTATAAGAATCTATTTAAAACATCTTGTAATAATACTTATAATATAATACTTTATAAATAGTTATGGTAATGTTGGACATCCTGTTTTCTTTTACCCGGTACCGCATACCAGGACGTGAAGTAGTTTCGAAGGGTGTTGTTCTATAGGCAAGATTTTAAACTTGTAGGGTCACAGTAGGTACATACCTTGTAAGAGGTGTGGAGGTATTGTTATTTAAGTTTATTAAAATGTAAAAGTATTATGATAGTTGAAATATCTTTCCACATATTTCGGCAACATAATGACTCCTAATGTTTATTATAATGGCCATAACACGCAGATACCTAGTTGTATAAATTTCTACGTTCACACCCATACGCTACATAAGCAATTTAAATAAATATCACATTTCCCTATATTAGTTATGACGGACGACTCATAACGGCGCTCATTATAATAATTGAGAAATTAACAATAATCCCTGGTGGTACGCTTATTGCATTTAACATGCTAACTCAAATTAAATGTATAATAACAATGGACTGTAATTATTATTGCTCACAAAATGGCCGGCTTTACACAGTTATTGCGAAACCGAAGCGAGAAAACAGCAAAAACGATAATAAATGAAAATATGGACGAAACCCGACCGCACTGCAATTAGTTTTAATTCGATACCGTTAAGGGCTAGTGCAGTTATTTGAAATAACGCCATCTGTGATCGGGACTTCGAGTTTTGTTCGTTTTAGTTCTGCTACCGCCCGCTAGAGTGCGTCGTAAAATGTTATTACCGGAGCTTAGCAGAATGCAAATTCGTTAGTCGCCGATCGGTTTTAAAATTAAGATTCAAAGGTTTTGCTTACCTTCAATAAACGCTTCTTTGCTTTGAATATTCATGAAGTAATGTCTATTCGTATTAAGGAATGTTCGAATATTGTTTAAGAGAAGGCAGACATTAACATAATAAGTGCCTAGCTTTATGGTATCAATTAGAATAAAGATAGCCCCCGGCTCGCTTACTTTCAATCATATTTTAATGTCTGACATTTTGTATTATTTTAAACATTTTATTAAGCGTCTCTAGAAAATAATTTAGTTACCATAATAGGGTCCACAACTCAGAATACATTTTCAGCACCAATACCTACACTGCCACTTGTAGACATTGTCCTGTGACTGATTTTTGTCATTCTGTTTGAGAAATACGTAAGTTAACCTGAGTTTGCAAAATAATGATAATTAAACGGCTTAGAAAACATTTAACGAGGTATAATTTCATAATTTTATGAATTCCTAGGTCTCTCAAGATTTAGCCTAGTGTAGCTAATAGACCTTTCGGGATAAGACAGTGATACTAACCAAGTAACCAAATAATTCGGCCTGTCTTCTGCCTAGTCAGATTTTCAGATTAATCAGAATATCAAATCCGTACAAAACTAATTCTATTCAAACTTTTCACCGTTGTCTTGAATCGATGCCACCTTTTTAACATACCTATCGTAGAAATGGGTGCAGAATCTAAAGTAGCCATCTTACAAACCGTAACGCAATAAATCAAACAGCTAATTCATTTTGAAAATCGTAAACATCAATAAAATGAATAGTTTAGTAGACGGAGGAGGAACTAGTCCGCGGCTCATTAACACCTAATACGGCAGAACTAACAGATAAACATCTGATTTATAAATCACAACCATTTACTCGTTTTTTCAAGGAAGATAAATTATTAATTTAATGTCAATAGACTTGTAGATATTAGAGAAACCTCCATTGGCATAAATGGTCAAGAAAAGCTTTAAAATTAATTTTAATGTGTCATGGAACATAAATTGTCATAATATTTCGAATACAATAACTAATAAATCGTTTTCAAACAGTTTTGTATAAAAGTTATGAAGAACAGACTACCTTTCTGTCTGTATATGTTTTTAAGCTGTCAGTCTATATATAAGATCTTCAAGTATTACCGACTGGACACTACGGCATATAAAATAGTTATCTTCGGAATTCTCAGGCTTTTCATGAGAGAAGTATTACTATTATAAAAATATTCCAACTTTTGTATCCTATTAGCAAATGCTTACGACGACGTTAAATATTTAAGAAATTCCGATCAGAAAAATACTTCTGCGAATAACTTCACTATCTTCTGTGACTGCACTAGCGATGAATATCTTCATGAATCTACAATATTAAGTCCAAGGAGGTTGGATTGAATACTAGCTGTTGCCTGTGACTTCGTTCGCGTGGTTAGAGATATAAGTTATGATTTATACCCGCCCTGTTTTTTTTTTAACATTTTCCATTGTATCTTCGCTCGTTTTAATTGCCGCGTGGTGTTATATAGCCTAAAACCTTCCTCGATTAATGGTCTATTGAACACAAATAATTTTTCAATTTGAACCAGTAGTTTCTGAGATTAACGCGTTCAAACAAATAAACAAACAAATAAACTCTTCAGCTTAATATATTAGTATAGATAAAGAAAAGGCTGATCCCCTGCATCTGCAATCGCAATCTAGAATTTCCTTGCATCCAATTATTTGGTTGGTCTTCTATTAACAAGTGCAGTTGTTATTACTTCCATTGGTAAGGCCCTGTTTCCATGGTCGGCGCTTCTGAAGAGGTCATCCCACGATATCGTGTAACCCGAGAGCAACAGTTATTGCGCGGGAGTTTCACCGCCGTTTACATACATTACATGAGGCAATGAAGGCTCGTCCGGTCAGGGCTGGCAGTACTCTACTCATGTCAGTGTATCATTGCTACTTACATTGGTATCTATTTGAATTAAATTGTTGCCAACTTGTAACAGAGTAACATGTGTAAGATTTTTTTTCTTGGAAGTCGAAGTCATGTCTATGTTTACATATTATTACTAATCTTGTCTTCTTAAATTACTATTATACCATGTACATTTCATAAACACTCCCTTTCATTGCGCAGATTCTCATTATCATTAAATTTGTACTTGTATGAATTGCAGTTCTTTGGTATGGACGTTTATTCTCCATCCCGTGTGGCCAGCCCTGTCACCTCACCGCCGATAGCTAGAAACATCTCGGTTTTAGCCTTATACGTCTCGGCGGGATTGTAATTAAGGATTATTTCATTTGCACATGCATTACAACCAATGTAGTACAGAATGCGCCGGTGGGCTGCACTGCGCATGCGTGGCTATTCGCCTAATTAGAAACCAACTACACGCTTGTAACCAAGGATTTACTTTTAAGGTGAAGACGAAAAACTAGATTCAGTTTTTGCTTGAAGTGTTAAAATGTAAATTATTTAGATTTTTAGTACTTATTTTAAAATTGTAGCTTACAGCCAATTACGGTAGCATTTAATCAAGATTTTTCTCACCTTAGTCCTTGTTAATAAGCTGAGGCGGTACCACCCCATACGACTATATTTTCAAAATTAATATGAAAGTCCTGGAAAGTATAAAACAAAAAAATCAGATCGACATCCAGAAATGTATAATTATGTACCCAAATAATATGTCGAGTTGGAGCCAAGTGTTGAAAAATCAATCGAGACGTTTTTATTTAAGTTAACAAAATACAATTCCTATGAAAAAGAACATTCTAGAAACTCCACGATTCCATCAAATGAAAGTGTTCCACTCTCCTACATAATGATTTAGTTATTTAATAAGCCAATACCATAAAACTTGTATATCTATCACCTACATATTGCGCAACACCGCTAAGCGTTTCCAGTAACTATGTAAAACTTTCGCGCTGCATAATCAACCAGTTTTTCTGAGTTCCAAGAGAATGGCTCCGGATTCGGTTCCCGACGCGTCATCAAAGTCAACGTAAGACAGTAAGAGATGAGACAGTTGAAAAGTTGATAACAATATGCTAAAGTACCAATGTTGGCGACTAGTTTAAAAGTGACAGCTTTCAACTCTTTTAATAGGTACTTACTCTATTTAGGATGGTAAGTGGATATGAAAAGCGAAAATCTATTTGTGTCTGGTAAATAAATAAAAAATATAAAAAAACAAAGCCCGAAAGAGAGAAGGGAGATGGAACCTCTCATGCTTCTGCAGAAGATGTTCATCAGATTGTGACATTTTTGGTCTAATTATAAGAAGTTACATGCCCTTTGAAAAGATGTTTTTTGACATCCACATAAGCGATGTCCCAACTTTTTTTTTTACGACTTCCGCACTAAGGAATTTAATCAACAAGCATTCGTGGATCACACAAACCCTTGTCCTGGATTGAACCCGCGACACGTCGCGCTTTGTGGGTTTGGCTTAGTGAACAATTATTTAAAGGTAATACAGAGTAAGTTAACGATATCTAAGGAGGTTGTATAACCACCGCCATTAGCAACTCCTTGGTGCCGTGGTAAACGCACGTCTTTAGGAAATAGCGTGCATTCTGTAACTGGGCACCGGCCGCGGTGAGCTGCGCGCATACACTTTCTACGTCACATTCACACTGTTTACTTGTAATTGCGATTTTAATTAGTACCTACGTGAGGTTATTTCAAGCTTATATGAAATGTTCAACTTATTTTCATTTTGAATAAGTATAAACTTTTTGTTAAAAATGTGTAGAATTTATCGGTATTTTTTAAACTTCCATGAGTTAAATTCAAAATCTTATTTTTGATACCTTTTAAAGGAGTAACATCACCACGGTGTTCGCCGTGATCACGCACTTCCTTGTTTGTTTTTGTGAAGTGCACATCCTCTGAACACCATTGAGCACCCGTAGTTTATTAAAACAACATTATAACATAACACTAACTTTTCTATTGATTTAATATGAGCTGTCTAGCTCGTAGAGACTAGAAAGGTTCATTCAAGTACCCTTCAATGGAAAGAAAACAACTAGATCTCACAGATTATAATAATAAGCATCCGGCCCCGAAACAAATGCTCGTAAATCTGCGTGGGCGCAGCTAATGGTACATAATGTTAGGGTTACACCCTATAGGGCCTATAGTCACAGACGAGTATCGAATAGCCCTTTTTACCTTAACTTGGGTGTTCAGGGTTAGATAATTATAAATTGGTTTAGTTTAACTTTCAGAGTAAGAGTATGGTTTGATGTGTTTGGATCATTTTTCGGGTTAAACGATACATGCGTTTTCATATTTTGAGTTTTATAACTACTGAGAGATGTTTACCAATAAAACTTAGATACTTACCTACTTACTTCGTTGGCACAGCGATCCAAAATGTGTCTTGGCTTCTGATACACCTATTATTATTATTTATTTAATGATTGATGCAAGAAGTGTCAGATATTTCTGTTTTTTGAGAAAAATAAACATAAACCTTTCTAAAGTTCCGATTCGCATATGATCGCACTTACTTATCTGATAATTATAATGAACTTAAAAAATGCGTGTACGGGGAATTGACCTTATGACCTTTTCGACGTCAAAACAAATGATGCCTACATGTAATATGCAACAGTTTGAATTACCTGTAACTAATCAATAATGGTCTCCACATGTAAGCAACTGTAAAATATTCGTTAATCATACACGAGCGCTACCACGATATCAAAAGTAACGGGAAATATCACATCGAGTAGTGTCGAGTTCTAAATTAAAATATAATTAAATTCCCATACAAAAAGGTAAGCGATTACGTAAGAGGCGAGCGTAAATCACGCGCGCGACAACCGTTGCGAATTAGTGATCGATGGTAGTGGCTCTAGTGGTGAGCTGTGCTGACCGCGGCGGGAGTATTCCGGAATTCGATGGTGTTGTTAAAGCTATGTCAAAGCGGTGTGGAAGCGATGTTGCTTCGTTATTGATGTCACAAGCGTATTCTGAAATGACTTCTTTTAGTTAGGTCAAATCCCTATTACCGATATCCGACCGATTATCAAGTCGCGGCTGTGGAGATTTTTTCCACGTATTCCGAACTGAGATGATGATTTTATATCTACGATTATTTCGTTAGCTTAGAGAAATACTGATAAAAAAAAAGATTCCTAAATCCGACGACTCATGTTAACAATACAGAGAGTAAAGAGAGAAACAATAGAACTCAGTCATACAACATTCCCCTGCGAAGTAGGTACATTGCTTTTTTATGTTGAATTATGATGACATTTGTCAAAATACGGCTCCCAAAATAATATAAAACCGAAATATTTAATTCACTTTAAATAACCACAAAACTTGACAATACACAATAACAAATGAGGCTTTTATTGTCACTTCTAACAAAAGTGTCAGTTGTAGCATTTAGTTCTGGTAATCAGGTGTAGTACCCGTCACAGTGAATAGGAGCTCGTCACAATGTCCAGCTAATGGATGCAGGGAGTAATTAACTCGCGGTGATGCATCAAACGGGACGCTGCCAGGACGGAGTATTGGTGCTAATATGTGGGTTACTGCATTCATTACATTAGCGATACAGTAAATACTCTGTACTTTCTGATTTGAAAAAAATCGTCACAAGATTTAAATTTTTTTAAAAGGTTGTTTAATCCCGCATAAACAATTTTCTCTCACTGCTGCTTTTGGGGAAGAGACAATTGGCCATGATGCGGAGTATTAGTAGTTCACTGCCTCGTTTCCGCAATAACAGCTGTTTGGTTGGCACATGTAAAAGTACTAATTTGTGTATAATGTGAGTAGATAAGAATATTATCATTGTGATCCCAAATCAAACGTTCAATTCGTATACCTTGTCGTGAATGAAAAATGATAACAAACATCCATCATCGAAACAAACATACACGTTTATTATACTAGCATGATAGTTGACAGATGAGAACAGCTGTCTCTATACCCACCAACTTACACTCACAGAACAACCTGCAATAATTTCATAGACGGACATTAGAGTAGTATTTAACATTCAATTCAATATCCCAGAGACAAGTTAAACACGCAAAAAGAGCGGAGTGCGGCGATCTGCGCTCACGCAACAGTGCGATAGCATCGGCCACGGCCGGCTAATTAGCCGCAGCCTGTAGCCGCGAGCGCAGCGCAGGCTACCTCGGCGGCTACGACAGCGATGCTCACTGCTCTCATTTTGATGAAAATTATTTTGTAAAGATGAATTTAGAAAAGTTTTTAATTTTATACTTGGATGTTAGTTTGGTTGCAAAACAGTATCTTACAGGAAGTTCAGCCTTCCCGGAAAAGCTAACATTAGTGCTGTAAAGAATTTTTTATTTGGCTTAATCTCAGGAAGCCACGTCACTCGTTGAAAGGAAATGTAATGCAAATGAGACTCTTGTAAGTGCCTAGGGCTTAACGCCATAAGGATAAATTTCCTATCCGAGAGTTACTCTTAAGAAAACCAAAATAAGAAGCCCTAATCTGCATCTTCCGATCTAAATTCTTGGCGTCTGATTCATCGCTACTGTAGAGTCTGTTGATCATCCACTTATCCCTATCGACAACACTAGTAGCTTTATTATCTATAAATCTAACATTAGCAATAAGTCCGGCATATAATTGAGTGCATGTTTTTGTCCGACTCCTGCGCAATTTGTAGCTCTGCCCGCGGCTCCAGAAACTATTTATTTCTGTTTAAAACACGCGAGCTTTCATGTTTTGTATGATTTACTGTGTGCTGTGCTTCGTATTATAAATTATTATTGTTTGTTGGGCAAACACAGTTGCTTTACATAAACGTAAAATAAAACTGATTATTTAGTGGTCCGCGTGAGATACCCGCTCGGGGCCATGTTTCTTTAACAGGATAAGTAAATACCGTTTGATTCATGCTTCAGGTAACAGGGATGTGATAATTTTAACCTTAGCCGGGTTTAAAATATCCTTCATAGACTGGATTTACTTGTGTAGGTCTGAACAATCTAACAGACCTGACTTCTAAAACTGTCTCTCTGTCTCTTCTCAAGAGGTGTTTTTACAATCGTTACGCTCTATCATTTTGCTTATCAATGAAACTTTCATTACCAAACCACTGAAGTTCCTTTGTAGCTAAGGAAATTCATTGGTTTCGAGGGCAACTCATTATATAGCGTTCCTTTGAAGATGGCTATTCAAAATCATCAAAATTTGATTCAATCAAAATAGTCTTTATCGATTCCATTTATTAAGGAAAATATTTCTCTCTTCGGTTTTCCAATTGCTTCCAACTGTTTGCTTTCCCTGTTTATAATTTCTCGATAGTTAACACGGCACATGATTGGTGTCCATCAATTATCATGACATGTGTTACAATGGCTGTTACATAAATACATGCGTTCCGTGTGGCCTCATCAGCAGGCGGCTCGTGACCATGCCAACACGTAATTGGGTGCATCAGCTATACACCAGTCAGGTGGTCGCTCGATTCATTATCAACCAATCAGAAAAACATTTAACGATAGAAAGATTTAGTAAGGGCTTTTAGCCAGTCCGCGGTCGGTGTCTGAAGGAATGCAACGCATTTCCATACACCGACACAAAAACGCGGATGACGTAGCACGGCAGTTCAGTTTAGTCAGCAAAAGTCTGACACTACCCATTTCCTCCCCCGAGGGAGTGGGTGTCCATGAGGCTTGTAGCCACAAATTCACAAATATGAATTTCATACAACGCTAGTTACCATGTACCTAAAATGATTTTAGAATAAGCTGCTAATAAAGAAGAGGATTTTTCTATCCCATTGTTAATTTGCGGAGTCATTGCTCTTTAACCTCACATCTCCAGATCGCGTGACCTCCCCAGCCGGCGATGGATATCATAATAAACTCAATAAGATGTTTATCTCGCCAAGTCCTAATAAGGTGATGATTTATGGTGCTGTGTCTGTCGATACCTTTGACAAGATACTGTTTAGTCATGTTGGTATCGAATGTTTTTATCTTATCACGGATATCAGAGTTTAGAGGATATCGGATACAGATGTTTATAATTTATTCAGATTTTGGGTCCTAATAGCTTCTTTATTTTTCTCTTTTTTTTAACTAGTCTGACTTGAGGGTATCGTGTTGGCCCGGTTACTAAGTTGAGGAGGTCAGATTGGCAGTCACTCCTGAAACACTGGTACTTAACTGCATCCGGTTAGACTGAAAGTTGGGAGAAGACTAGACCTTCACTTGACCGATTTTGTAAACTCTAGTTTTACACGCGTTTAGCTATGTTGGCTAGCTTAAAATGAAATGTCTCAATATACGAAATTAAGTTGGAATGTCAGTAAGTTGTTAGTGTCATCGCTGGAGGCTCCGGCGTTCGTGCTAAATGCCTTAAATGAGCGTCAATCATGCGGACTGGTCGATGTGCTCCACATGTAACAATGATAAATACTGCAGCGATTGACTTGTAGATGTGGCTTACATCACGCCGACAGGTTTTGTTCCCAACGCCACAGTTAGCGGGGCCGAGAAAAAGTACCGGCGAAGTCCAGAGTTACCGCAGTCGTCTTGTGCGATAAAAAGCTCTATCTCTCAGCAGCTATGCACGCCTGGTACATTATTAATTGATATTTAACGTTTTTGTACCCGATTGATGTGTTGATATAATAAATATGATAGAATTATGAGACATGTCGGCGTGGAATGAAAGATGTCTTTTATACTTAATAACTACAGTTATTCTGTTATGAAGCTCTTACTGATGATCTTTTTACCTTCAGTAGCAATTCAGTTTAGAAAAAAAACGAATCAGATTTCTGATAAAGTCCCGTACTAGAATCGAAGCCGTTACTCACAAGGCCGAGCTATAATGTAACAGTTCTATAGACATCGTAAACACGTTGTCTGGCTGTTCGTGTACATGTTCCATTTGTATCTACGAGCATCAGAAACAGCCATATTAGTCATTTATGTTTTACTATAACATTTAATCAATTATCCGAGTCGTAACACTCCTAACTGATTACCACGTCCTGTCTCACTGAAGTCAGAGCATTTTAACCAACACACAACAAGATAGCTTATGATAATCCCCATATTAAACCTCCGATGAATTTATCAACTGAATTAAAACTTCTCTGCACGTACTTAATCTGCCGCAGTTCACATTATCATCGTCTTGATAAATCGTCTCCCAACAATGGGCAATATTAATCTCTTCGCCATTTACGCCCGAGCTTATATAATTTATAACACGGACACCTCGACATTGCAGCAAATTTATACTAACTAGTTTTTATCCCTTCATCCCATACGAGACGAAAACTCATCTACAATGGCAACGCCTTCCATTGCAGTTTTTAATAACCTCTGAGTTACAGCAGTGGGTCGCGACCGGTAATGGTCGGCGCATGTTTTAATCAATGTTTTGTAGTCATCTTATTTCGAACCGGATTACGTGGTATGCAACTACATAATAGTTTGGTAGCAGTATTTTAATTATGATTTTTATCGGTGTGCCTCGCCATGGAAACCTCGTGGTTATAATGGATCTGGCTTCAGTTCACTTTTAGAATCCCTGTTGGATCGGAGTCAGGACTTTTATAGGGTGTTTTAAAGATTCTTGGAAAATGTGTTGTGTCGTAATGAACTGTTTAATATCTCTGCGGGTGGTCTGTGCCTGAAAGGTCCTTTTGTAATATTTTTGTTTTACCAGACATAGCACTTATCTTACATTAAGAGAATTTCAAAGATTCCAGAGCTTTAATATTCCTAGCAGCGATAAATGGCTATTGCAGATATGCGCACATGGCTTTATGGCTTTGCGAATTACTGAGAGTTGTATTTCTGTTTCAGGTAAGATCGCAGCTTTATATTGTCTACTGGTATCGGTGAGTTACGATATGACAATTTATATGTAACTGAGATTTTTGCATCCATATTACGATAACTATAAAATAAAATATAGAAGAATAGAATTCTTTACACCTATTCGCTTTGAGCCAGTAGATAACCAAATAAAAAGCGACCTAAATATTTTAGTATAACTTACACCAATAATGAAACTTTAATAACCGATGAAGTTCTGTGTAAAGGTTGTATGAAAGCAATAACTATAGTAATGCGAACTCTTTCCTTATATTTCGCTTCTCAAGCCTTGCATGTTTGGTACGTGGAGAGCGGTGACCCGTATCATAATGTTAATAGATTCAAAACATCTCTAGCTGTCATTACTTGTAATTTGGACGACCCGCAGTCACGCAGGGCTGTCGCAACTGACTTTTAAAATTATTTAATTTACGCAGAACTGACTTTGAATCTTGGATATTTAAAATGTTCTTATACAATAAGGGTGACATGATTTTTATCGTAATTGGGTGTAATGACTTAATAAGCCGCCTTTTTTTGGGAAATTATTTCAAAAGTCAATTATATTGGTTTTTTTTTAATCTTTTTTAATGTACACAACATTACCAGTATTGGAATCATTCCATTCATATCACGGAGGTTGTTACTGAACAAAGTTGTTTAGATTTTGTCAACAACTGTGGGTCGACCACTCAAGAACCTACACTGACGACCGGACGACTCTACTTGAAACTTGTTCAACATACGCACTTAAACCATTCTACTCAACCTAGATATGTTTTTCCCAACTCAGTACATATTCACGTACTTAAAATTCCGTGAAAAATTCGGGTCAGCCCTGACAGGTATAAGTTACCGCACAGCTTCCAAAATTACCGGTAATTTGAAACATTTTGAGCCCGACTGACATTCTTTCGGTAATTGTATCGTATTATTACGCCTTTACCATTCATGAGCAATTTTTGAATTGAACATCAATGGTTACATGGTACACAACAACATTGGTATGTAGTAGAGAGAGTACCATAACACGTGAGCTGGAATCAGTACAAACAACTGTTTTCTATACTTTATTATTGTTTAGTACGAATATTAAGATTAGATCTTACACCTGGACTCACAATAATAACAGCATTTTCGGTTTAAATGCTATAAAACTAGATTTTGCGCACTTATTTTTCGGTAGTAAAAAGTAGCCATGCTTTAACAAAATCGGTTTAGGCATTAGTCATCAAAGCGAAAGAAACAAATAAAACATAATTTCTTTAAATTATGGTTACTGTGGAATATAGATATTAGGAAGCAATGTGTACAATCAAGTGGCCACAGATTCTGACATGATCCGCCATTAGACACGTATCTATAGAACTATGGATTATGGATTCGACCGCAATGAGGCTATGTCAAGCCACCATGCACGCATGTAATGTATATAGTGCGGTCAAAATATTAGACAAGTTTCGACGGATATTGTTTTAATAGGAAGACTTTGCACTGGTCTGGTCTAAGAACTAAGATACAGATGTAAAACTATTAACCAGTACTGACTCAGTTCCTAGCGGATAACCCAGTGGTCGAGGCAAATCAAAGGCACAACCATTTGTGTGAGCAACGAATACTTTGCCCTCAGTCTGGCTATTTCTGTTCATGTGAATTTAATATTTGTGAAACTCCCCGCGACACAAGGATTAAACTCAGTGATGCGGGACTATTTTTTTTGAAGAGTACGAAAATTTTAATCGATCAGTTTGTCTAAATTAAAAATAATCTCAATCTTAACAAAACTTCAATGACGCAGCAAAAACCAAGAATTTTCGCTAATTAAAAAAATGTCTTAAATACTTTTAACAAAATGGCTGTATCCGCTGTATCTGCTCACATAACTCAGATAAACCATCGAGAACAGTGAAGCGAACACGCTTACTAATAGCCCCGATAACATAGACCTTATCCTGCACCTTATTGTACGGAGTCGGCCGGACTTCAGCTGGGAGTGCGACGGGACTTGACTAATGGTTTAATTAAAGTGGAGCTTTAGGGCGAAAAGATGTATCGATATGACCGTGTATTGAAATATGGCGTGATGTCTTCGATTACAGTTTTGAGATGGCAGAAATTAAGAGCCATTGTTATATGATTTACTTATTGAGTTTTGTATATATTACATTTGCTTCAATTTAGTTTTAGAAGTGTTGTGTTATCGCCGCCCTACGTTTGTCTTAAGTAGAAAAAAAGTCTCAATGTCATATCACATCGAACTGCAAGCGACGATTCCCTAAATCCGGAAACTACTTCATTAATTCAAGCACCAAAACTAATGTATATAATCCTTATGTACCTCCCACCTGAGTTCACATTGTGGAATGCAATAAACGTACCTATTGAGTATTGAATTATCAAATCAAATCAACTCACCATAATGAGGCCCACAGATGGGCATAGGGCATAGGCCTCCCTCCAGTAGCGCCAAGAAGTAGCGGAACTATATCATGTGTTAACTTAGGATACATGACCCAAAAAATTACAATTACTTTTTTTTTCAGGCATTTCACATCCACACAATACTATACAGTAAAGTTCTTTGGGCTAAACCTAAAATAGGGCTCACTGGTTACATGTTTTTAAGCACAGAGTAATACAAAATTAAATATGTAAATGATTCCATATTAGGTCTCGTAAAAGCTTCTTACAGAGCTCATAGCCATATTAAAATGTATGCTAATTATGAATATTGGATTAAGGCTACTAATTACTGCGTGTTTATTGATGCTGTCGCTCATTATCTATGGCAACAAGCTTCATTATAATAACGTTAAAGGTGGAAAATATAAATACATTGGAATACTATGAACCTATCTATACTAATATATAAAGCTGAAGAGTTTGTTTGTTTGTTTGTTTGAACGCGCTAATCTCAGGAACTACTGGTCCTAACTGAAAAAATCTTTTTGTGTTGAATAGACCATTCACCGAGGAAGGCTTTAGGCTATAAACCATCACGCTGCGACAAATAGGAGCGAAGATACAATGAAAAATGTGAAAAAAACAGGGCAGGTCTAAATGGTAACTTATATCTTCTACCCACGGGGACGAAGTCGCGGGCAACAGCTAGTATAAATATAAGTATGCATGTATGTATGCGCTTCCACTTCTTTCGCTCTGTGCTTGTAAGCTGAAGCTACGAGTTACGAAGTTTGATTAATCAAAACTTATCGATACAGTTTTTGTCATACACCGAAAGAAATGTTCACGTGCGAAACTAGTTGAGTCAACCATTATATATGAGGTTGTCTATAAAATTTACGATCGGAGCTATTGTTGCTTAATCTCGGTGTTAATTTTATGTGATAGCAGAAACACATCATCTGTGAATTTTTTGACATTTTTTAATGTCTAGCTTTACTGTCTATCATCGTCCTGTGACACAGTCTGGTGATAGACAGAAAGACGGACAGATAGCGGTGCCTTAGTAAAAGGGTTCCGTTTTTACCCTATGGTTATGGAACCCTAATAAAAACTTCTTAATATTAATGTTAATAAAAAAAATATTATTATTATAAAAATGATTGATCAATCTAGCTAAGAGATTTATCCAAGTTCTAGTTTAAAATCAAAAATTTAAAATGATCAAGGAAGGTAATACCTACCTCTTGTGACTCAAAACCGATTCGTTGGATCAAAGCCCAAAATACAACTGACCACTATTTTCCCAAGCTAAAACCCACCTTATACTTATCACCTGAAGATTTTAATTCGTTTGGAGATGTGAGCTAATTATTTCCTTGCCTTAGGCGGAGACAGACATACTCGGAATAGGCGGAGTTGACTTATGTTACAGTTTGGTGTTAACGGCGACTTAACTAGCCTCCACTGAATCATGATTTTTTGTAATTAGTGGCTTTTCTTGGATACCAATGGAATAATATTAACTTTTATCGGTTTAGTCATCATTATTATTGTAATAAGCACTACATGTTGAATATTATTTTGAGCCCAAACTCATGTCTCTGGATGTGAGTTCCCCAGAATTAAAAAATACTGGACTTTTATTTTGAATCCAAACCTATGTTTCTGATTAGTCTAATTACCGATAATTATTCAGAAAATTAAAACATTAGCGCAGCATCTCTATCCAAAACAAATCAAACGATTTCACTCGTAGAAACCGTCTGGTTCCAAGAACATGTTTAGGGTTCTAGAGTTAATTACCTCAAGTTGAATTCAAAAATATCACAATTAAATACTAATGAGTCCTCTTTCACTCTCTTCTCTCATACGTTTCTCAAGAAACATTGTACACAACAATGTAACCACATCCAATCTCAATAAACAATTTATAACCGCCAAGAATATTGTGAATGTCGTTATATCCTAGTTTTTACCATTTTAAGGCTTTATAACATGGATTACTGGTCACGGAGAGCTAAATGGATTCGAACCTGATCACTTTAATCTCTCGCCATTCGCGATATGGAATCTCAGAGCGATCTCGTTCGGCGAGAACGTGTGACAATTTGCACGTCCATGAATAACTGAAATGATTGTAGAATGCTCTAGAGTATGTGAAATGATACTTGATCAGCGTTTGCGTGTAAATGGTTATCTAATGCTACTACTTAGTGGAGCTGAAATTGGAATATATTTCTGTTAAACGGTGGTTGACATTCAAGTATTTCAAAATTTTATGAAATCGATTCAATGTGGGATTCCTAGTTTTGCTAATTTCAAAAAATATTGTGTATTTCCACCCCAATCTAGATAGGAAAGAAATACTATTCGAAATTATTAGTTTGGTTCAACTTTTCCACACATTTTCCATTTCCCACAAACCCAACACAGAAAATAAATACCGAAGCCTCAGACTTTCACAAGTCGTACAATTTACGAACACTTTCGCGCCGCGCTCGCGAAAAGCAAAAATGTGCTAAAAACATAACGTGTAAGAGAGACGCCGCCGCGCCGCTGTACTTCCTGTATAGCGCTGTCCTGCTCCCACAACTACAATAATATTGCTTTAATAAGTGGTGGTTGGCCCTCAGATGTCTATTTCACAAGTAATTGTTCCCCGTACAATGTGGTCTGCGTGACTGGGTAACGGTGTACCGTACACCTGCAGGACAAGTTTCGTTAGAAAGGGGGTTTATGATTATGGTCTGACGATAACGTGGTTCCGAATAGCTCTAGTGTCCTGTGGGTATGCGGCTGTGCACTACCGATGCTTAACTTATAGATGGTCAAGTTCCTTGATTTTAAACTATGTAGTTCGAATTACAGGAGATTCCTAATTTGCCCTTTTCTTGTTATTTTTTAAGATGAAGTTGTAACTTATTTGTTAAAGTTGTTTACTTGACGTACTCTTCCTGGTGCAAACAAGTTGATAAAAAGTAATCGGTTCTTCTACAACAAAATGTGGACCAAGTAAATGAATACAATAAATAAGGACATGCTAAAAATTATAATAACTAACTAAAACTTTGACATAAAGATGAAACTTCGCTACATGCTAGTTAAGTCATCAAAATGCATCTAAGAGGCACATATTCAGTCCTTTGATAATTTAGAGTACCCTCAGGTTATCCGAACATCCTACTTTAAACGTCTGAAGCTCATGAGGTGCCGCATCAAAGTCCCATTTGTCCGTGACTCCGGGACAGGTATGGACCATAGCTCGGGACTGCGCGGGCGCAGGTATCATTTGCTACCGCAATCAACGTAATAACTACACTGGCTGATTCGAACCGGCCTCTATGCTCGAAACTCATGCGCATCTCGCCTTCCATTTTGTTTATTTTCCCGTCTTTTGATAGGGATTATGTCGATTGATGTCGTCTGTCGTATACTGTTGGTGAGATAGAGTGCGATCGATTGACAATGATTTTATCCGTGGTGAAATAAAGGGTACCTTTTAAGTATTTTCTGTCATTGGCTTGTCAAAACAACAGTTATATTTCATGAGTTTACAGTTTTCACGTTTCACGAACTTAAGACACTTCCCTCAAAACAAAATCCTATCAAACAACAACAATGGTAACTCAGCTCGGCGCACGCGCTTCCATTCCGTTACAACGGACTTACACTCAAAATTCAACCGTATGTCATTCCGTTAAGAGTGAATTTTCTTTACGATGCAAAGCGTGTCAATAACATCATATCTCGCAAATTATTTCCACGCAATATTGAATTGATTGTTCCACTAGTTAAGGTGTATTTTCGAGTGGAGCGTGAAATTGATCGAAATGAACCGTTTGGCAGGTGGTTGCGTATAACATTGTTTTCAATGGCCAGGTCTGATGTTGAAGACCTTTGCTATTTACGAGGTAACCTGGACTGGGGAAACTAATTTGCTCCGTTCAGCTGACTAGAATGATAATTTACTAATTTTATGTTCGGTGCAATGACTTGACTAGTTTGCAATTGGTATTTGTTGTTGATGCTGATTAGTATTTAGAAATTCTGTTAAAGTACTTTAAGTTTAAGTTTTTCTTGAACCATGTTTGATGATGTATTCTTACCTTCGGATTTTTTTGTTGCAATGTTTCTTTTCATGCTATACAGCTAGGGAAGGTCGACTCCGGCTAGCTTAAAAATTGGCATGTAAAAGTGATGACGTCATCTCAACATCGAGATCCTGAAGTGCTACTTCTGCCACAGATTCCCAGAAACTACGTTAACTTTCTAAAACCCTCCACACCTAGCTCTAGACCTCTCACACATCAGACCAGAACCTCGTTTATTGCTGATACTTTCATGTTCATAAAGTTGGTTACACAACAGCATTACCATAGCATGCACATTCAGAGCCAAGTCAATGTCAGTAAATTGTGAGATAAACGGAGACTTGTCTAATAAATAATATCGGAGCTTTCCACAGTTTCACTTCATTACCGGCGCTTATTAATTAGGAGTCACTACTAGTAATCTCAATAGATTAGTGAGCTTATCCGATGGCACACATCTCGGACAGGTTTCGTGATCCGTCGAGAATGAACTTCGGAAATGCTTCTAGGGATGTTCGTAGCTTCTGTAGAGTCTGTATTACTGAGTGTGTTTTTGCAAGCTTATTTAATTTCGGATAGCAACTGAACTTATGAAACACGAGGACTAGGTACTAGGGGACTTGTACACTTTCGATTTCGAAACCCGATTTTTTTAGTGGATAAAAATCTTAGGAAGGCCTATCTAGTATAATATTATCTGAAGTATTTTTTTATTTATATTTTTATAACCATTAGCGCAAGAGCGAAAGAAAAATCGAACAAGACTACTGTTTTAATCAATCATAGATATAAGAGGCCACTAATATTGATTTATATTGTCTTCATTCAACCTAAACTAACTAGTTCAGCTTTAGTTTAATTCAAGTGTCTCTATTACCTTACATTAAAAGTTACTTCTTACAGCCAATTTCATCAACTGGACTTTTGTCTGGTCTATAAACTAGAGTATTGTGAACAGAGAAACATGTTTCTGTTAATTACTTATTCGTGATTATCATGTAATTGGCACTGTAATTACCTTCCTCGTGTTCTCCTGTAACTTACACGCTGACAGTTGTTTGGATGCACTTCATGGCGCTCATTAGAAGCTTTCAAATAGACCCAAATTAATCGCCCATGAATACAAACCTGATTCATTATGTTCATCGTGATTGTATTAAATGGTGATGGTTGTAGGTACGACTACGATATGAAGAATATACATACAAATATTTGTAACTGTACTTGTACAAGAACTCTTAATCGCTAAATATTATCAAGGAATTAATTGTATTTTCAAATTGTTGTTAAGAAATCTTGTTACGTTTTAATTTTGGTTGGGCGCAAATTAGTTTGACAAATCCAAGCATTTAAACCACCCATATCCAGTGTGATGGTAATAGTACTCCCAATCAGGATGCCTATAAAATATCCAAGAATGTTAATAGCCCCGTAATAACAACATGATTTATTTGACTACAACCCGTTTCTATTAATGAAATAAATAAAACCGATATTTGTTGACCAAGGGATGGTTTTGTGTATCGTCGTCTCGTCCCAACATAGACAAACCTGCATCTGCTGTCTCTTTCTTGAAGGCATCGCGCAACGGTTGGCCGGCTCTATGTCACTCAGTTGCGCACACGCAGCCGCGGGAAGTGTTCGCGTTTGAAAATCGAATGTTTTTCGCGCGAACTATTATAATTGGCCAGTGGCTTTTCGTTTTGCATTAAGTGTTTGGAACTTTTTTGGATGACGTGAAGTGTATTTAATAAAGGTGTGTAAGATCGTTTGCAAGTGGAATGCGTCCCTTGTATTGTGTTGTGTAGAAAGTGAATCTCGAGAGGATTACAGTGTTATTGTTGGATTCACGTGAGAACGCTCTATTGGTTAATTATTAGCGTGCGGAAGGGAATGAGAATGTTATGACGTAAACTGTTACTAGTACACATGTCGGAGTGACGTGTGGCTCAGTGCGTAGGACTGCGGGGTGTCAGGTGCGGGGCCATCACCTGTCTGTTCCGTTTCTAATGAAGGGGAAACATGTTCATTAAATCCAACGTTTTTAGAAATATATTTCACCCCTTCTACATTGGTCATTAAACCTAACTTAAGCTACTTAATTGAGCCTAACTTTATGTTAGAGACACCACAAATTAAATGTAATTGGATTAAAATATAATCCAACATCACAAATACTTGCTAGGTGTAAGAAACAGCGTGTTGTTGTGCGCAAGCGCCGCGGACACAAAAAACCTAGTCAGTCAAGGTCCGATTATAATTACGCACAATACAAGCTCAGTCACCTACTGACAACCACGTTCGGGTTCCCTAATTGTCACCATTTACGACACTACTACGATGAGGTGGCACCCACACTACTTACGGGAAAATGTGAACTCACTCACCTATGGTTTCAATAATAAGAGCAACTTTAGTTACGAAAAACAATTGAATATTAGCCTTTCATATTTCATTCCACGTTCGATTCTTTTTAAACTACTGGAGCCAAAGTGCGACCAGTTTAAAGTCGCCGCTAAGTTTTATCACTCTATCACTGAAATTGTAGAGTAGCAACGAATTTGGTTGTAACCAAAATGACCAACGACACTAGAAACGTTCTTCAATCTCCATACATTTCTACGAATTACGATGAATGTTAAGTTTTATATTCTTTAGCAATAACAGAAAAACATAAAAAAATGAACCATCTAACTATTACGGTTCATATGATACAGCCTAGTGACAGACAGCGTCAGTAAGACGGTTTCCGTTTTCACCCTTTAGGTACGGGACCCTAATAGTGAAGCTAATAAATACGCTAGTATTCCAAGTAGTGTGTGTAGTGAGTTCTGGTAAGTGTCGCGCGAGTAGCTCCCTGTCACTCACTGGACAATAGATAACTTCTCGGAACTCGTAAACAGGCAGACTGGCAGGGAATCAAATTATACGAACACTATTAAATTAAATAAGACAGTGAGCTGTTGAACACTAAACAGATGATATAAGCTTGACCTACAACAATGAAATTTTCGTATCTATTCAGTTTAGACAACTTTCTTTAAAATTACAGTGATTTCTCTCACACCTCCAAAACTCAGTGTGCGTATTAACTATTCTGATGCATGCACGCAGACGTGTAGACCAACAATTTATTCCATAGTCTCCAAAAAACATCGATGCTTTCACAGTTTAAGAAAACCAACAAAATCTGATCACCCCTTCACATAAGTTCGATATCCATACTCTTCTTCACTCACAACTAAAAGGAATTTCGTATACAAACAATCGTCCCTGAATCCTTTAGACCCTATTCTTCAAAAGATTCCTAACATACACACTCATCGAGATGTCGACTATTACATGCCGGCGTCGTCGCCTCCCGTATTAAAGCCTAGCCTCACTCATATACTTACCAAAGCTAGTAAAGTTTTATCAGTACATTATGATACACGCATCTTCTATTAACTTCCATTAACCGGTCAGTTTCGCAACCAGTCTGTAAGAGCAGCCCTCACGATGTCGCTCCGTCTTACGCAAACACTCTTTTATTTTGTACGCGAGGTCCCAGCTACTTATTTTGAAGTTTTCACTGTTATTTATGACCGAAATAATAGCGCCATTAATTTGCATGTCGCTCTCACAGACGAACAATAACAGCCATTTGCACGTAATTGTGAAGTGTTTCGAGGTGATTGTAGGTGACTATATTTCGTGAGATTCAGACATTATCTTGTATCGCTATCCGCTTCATTTCATATTAAGTTATTTTGCTTTATGACTGCATAAGTCTCATCTAACGTAATAAATAACGAAGATATTCATTGTTCAGACATGTAATAAAACAACCATTACCAGCACTTGTCATTAATTTTAACAGTTACTCGTGATTTTATCAGAATATTTCTGTCTATTTAGGAACCTCACGTAGAGAAACATCCCTTTATGTTTGAACCTGAAAGGTCTGGTCGTTGAGAAGTAAAACATCGCTTTAAAACGACATAAACCCAGGCAATAAACTCCATAAAACCGCATTTATACGCAGTTTCATTTTCGAACACATACATAAAAATCCAGTGTTTTAATAGACGCTTTAAAAGGCAAAGAAAAAGGTAAGACGACGTTATCTAAAGGTAAGCGGAATAATATCGAGAGATAACATCGGATCTGTCTAGTTATAATAAAAACGTATTTTAAATTCCTGCGGACTAGTCGTGGCGACATCTTGCAATGTTCCCTCGTATGTGTTAGTTCAATTCCTATCATAACTGCTAATAACTGCACGTGAATATTAGTATTGTCTTGCAGAAACTAACTCATGAATAACTAAGCTTACAGCAGAGTAAAAAGACTGAAGTTTTGGCAGTTAATAGTGTCCCCCAAAAATAATTTCCTTAGATAGAAATCAATTGACGGCTACTGTCAAAATGACAATCAGCTGTCATTACCGATCGATTGTTTTGATCCCAATGACAGGTTCAGAGGAATAAATCGGAACACAGAGTCTGTAACATATTTAGATTTACGATTGGAGAAATAAACAAAAGCAACATTGTCCTTTCGCTTTCGAAGTCAAGTAAATTATCATAGAACACATAATATTCACAAGTTATGCTAAATGCCTGTTGGGGTAAACATTCTAATGGCGCCGTTTTAATATGACGGATGAAATAGTGTTAGATAACAACGTCTAGCCTAGAGGACCAAGTAATATTACATGGCACGATAATATAAAACTTCAAAGGTAAATGCATATTGTGTAATTTTTACAGCCGATTTGTTCAGTACATTCGGGCGATTTTTGTGAATTAGCGCTCAAAAACATTAAGAGAATCCAACCTCTCCAGAGAAATGTATTTTTTTTAAAATTTTAATGTCAATAACGTTTAAAATGTATGGCAATAACATTTTCTATCGATAAGTCAAGTGACTTTGCCCTGTCATCTCTATACAATCGCATTTTCTGCATTGAGAACTATAGTCGCATTGTCACGGCTAAGAGATTCCTTGTCGTACACCAATAAATCCTTGGTTTTACAGTTTAGTTTAAAATACAATATCCATGGTAACACGTCATACCCGTCAGTTGTAATAACTCACCGGCGACGGACATGCCGAAGTAGAGATGTCGTGTTTATGGTACCCCACCATCCATAAAGCAAGTTTTATTGACCATAAATACGAAAACTCTATGGTGTGTACTGACATACTCTTATTGCTCCAAATATGAATGGTTTAACATATTATTATATTTGTAGGTTTAAATAGTTATTTGCGTAAACAGATATGTCGTTATGATCATAAAGATATCGTTTGATGTCTGGTAGATGTTTCTAGCAATAGTTACTACTATTGCCATTTATTAAGCATTAATATTTAAGAAATTTCAAAAACTAAAAATTTGTTCTGATATAAAACTACTGTCTTGCAAAAAAAAATAGTACTTTTTTTTAATAATGATATCACTTAACCAGGACTCGAAAATTGTCTAAAATTATTTACATGCATAAAAACATTAGTTCGTAAACAATTTCTAAATTGTTAAAACACACACCATAAGTATTTAAGTCATAAAATAACCTTAATTTACAAACAAAAGCGACAGCATCTGATGACACAAAACAAAAAAACGAGGATCATCAAAACATTATGACAATGGCCACTAACAAAGCAGCAAGTAGGTCATGGAACATAAAGACAATATATTTGAATGAAACAGATTTGACCATTTTGTAAAATGCGGGAGAAAATCAGGCATTGTTCTGAGAGTGTATTGTGCGGCTGTTGGGAACATTCGTCATCTGTGATTTTATTGTTATTGGCCAGTGCAAGCTGTGGTTTATTTGGTTTCACAATTTACATTTCACTACCAGATTTGCAGTAAACAGTAGAAGATCGCATTTGTTGTCGAGTAAGTAACAAGCGCTATTTCACTTTATTACAATAGTTGCGTGTATCTAAAACCAGAATGAACAAAAATGTTCGTCTTGTTTCTTATTAGTCGAAAAGTTGATCAAATTGTTTGGTGTAGGTACTATAATATGACTCATTAAATTCCAAAGAAAAATTTATGATTAGTTTTACGAAATATAAACAGTAAAAGGCGTTTTACTAAACTTAAACTAGTAAATTAAGGATTAAAGTGGCCATAGGTATAATTTAAACCAATTTTTAGGACTATCAAAACGTTTATGAAAAGACTGCACGATTGTAAAGTATTTTTCTTCAAAAGAAACTCCTATTTCAATACCAAAGGTAAACGTTCTTCAAATTACTTTGACATCCAAACCGTATTCCGTAATTGAGTTTAAAACCGTTTTAATGTAAAACGCAATCCTACAACAAATCGATTTGAATGTTCATCAAAATATCCAGTCGATAAATTATTGCAATACACTAGAAATAGCACTAGATGTGGAATCGGATATGAAGCATTAGCATTCAGGTTTTTTGCATATATTTCGGTAGTCTGACCCGGAGGTCAGAGAATGCAAGGGTATAGAAACGTGTGAAGATGATATCGACGTTTTTGTTTATGTTGTAGAAGACACTATAATTACAGACCAGTATTTGGAATAGGAGGAACAGGTATTACAAACCATTCGGAAATGGACACAGGTCTTGACGTTCGTGAATGTTATCAGTAGCACTACTTATAGCGCTAAAGTCAAACGTGTTATACTTAACTGAAAAATTTCTGACAACTGAAAAGTTCTATTATAGTAACATCTTTATTTTGTAAGACTGCGTACTCCAAGGGTAAATACAGAACCCTGTTACTGAGGCTCCGCTGACTGTTCGTCCATACGTCACCAGGCTTTGTCTCATATGCTCATAAGTTTATACCTGAAGCGTAGCTAACTCTTGAATTACTTAATAGCAAAACCTTGAATTGACAGCGAAAAGGACATAAATTCTTTATCTTTCCCAAAATGTCTAAACAGGAAAATATAAATTTGCCTAAATATTTTGGTCATCCGAAACCGGTCCAAAATTTTAAATGATTACAAATAGCCATGAATTACAAAATAGTATCACGTATTGCTTTATAGCGGAGAACTTACTATAAATCATATTGCTACGAATTAAAATATGTTTTATGTACAAATAAAAGTTGTTTGTCGGTCTGTCGGAGGCTGGGAACCGTTATTGTGATATTACTTTTAACTACTGGTTCTGATCGTGAAAAAGAATGATTGAACGTCATGTAGAGTTTTTGGTGGAATAGTTTGCTACTAACGATACCATCATTCATTTTTATAGAATACTCGTTTCGTATAAATTGATTTTATAAAATAGTCTTCTTCAAGGAAACTGGAATTCCATAACGTTATACTTTTCTTTCTGTCCACTAATACTCATTCATGAGATTCCAATAGAAATCTCGACATTTCTTAAAACACTGGAAAATAAATCATTTGTCAGTACAAAAACGAAGACAATCGTTATTCTATTCAGTGTTTTTTACTAATAGTCCATAAGCAATAAGCTAGCCTTATACAGGCTGTTCGATAAATCAGGGCCAATAAAATGGTGTAAAAACAGCCGGCGAGCGCTGTATATGGGAATATATGGGGACATGGGAGGCGGGCCGCGGACCTGGGCATGACTCTATCGCGGGCAGGAATACGACGGGCTAGGGAATCTTATTTTGTGGACGGTACTGTCAACCTCAGACACGGAACAGGAAGAGTTTTTCGAGGTATCGTTATGGTGGAGTCAGTTTTTTATGTGTTTTATCCTATTGCAGTTTAAAATGAAAGTACTTATACTTTACTCGTATACTACAGAGTACTTATTGCACTGAAAATGCTATTATTTTTCAAACCCCTTTCGAAAACGTTAACAGCAATCTTTCTTAGCTAACCACCAAATAATTACAATAACGAACCAATATACATTGGAGGCACGCTGATTACTTGCATATATCGTGTTGTTCGTGATCAAACAAAACGAGCCGAGCTAGCAGGCGCAGGCGCAGCTAGCGAGCCAATCGCAACAGTAATTAGCTCCTTAAATCTATCCCGCTAACGAGAAACTCCGCGCCTTGCACCGAGGGAACATTACGAAGGAACGACTAATGTCTTAGTTTGGATGCCGATGTGGTAGGTTCATAGAAGAAATTCAACTAAAACGACAATAATTTATTTTTTATAAATTGTATTTCAGTTCTTTAATCGTCTTGACGACTCCCAAAGGTAAAATCATCAAAAACTCCAAAATAAGACTTAAATTGATGAAGGTAATATAAGCTTAAGTCTTCAACATAATGACCATGATTGTTTGCTAAGCTAACAAGCAAATGCCATAACTTCATATCCACGACACAACTCGCGAATATCTAGCATTCCATCCAATCGCATCATCATTACTTACCGTAATTCTTTGATTTCTCTGAAAAGCACATTACGTTATAACATTCCTTTGGAGACATACGGGAACTGAACTTGCTAACAAACTTTGTCGACATCTACCGGGTATATATGAACGAAAATATTCATTGCCATAGCCCACAGCTACATGCCAGTTACAGCTGTTTATTCCATTCTTCTTTCTTTATTTTCATTATCTTCCTGAAACACTATGTTGAAACGTGTACCTACAAATATTTTGACTATCATCTGTATTACTTCAACAAAATCGATCTTCACTTGTTTTACCCTAGCCTTTTCCTAAAACGTCTTTGGGCCGGCTTTCACTCTGACCTCCACCCATTCCATCAGCTACCAGAGTATCCTATATTAAGGATTTTTTCGTTAGAGCAGTAATCTCCATCCTAGGCACATAGAATCAACAAGTGGCATGCGGCGTCTCTGCTTCGTATGAGGCACGAGGTCCGCCATTTTTTGCAGCAATTACTATTAGTTTCTACGACGGCATGCGGTTGATTAACTGAAAGTATAATCTTGCTTTATATTACGTTTGGAGATATGTTCTGTGATTACTCTCAGGTGTTATGTCAAGTACAGTTGTGACTAATTGCGCTATTGTTGGTATGTAAGACTTGATGGAGATAAAGTTTCAAGTGGTTTAAGAATAACTGGACTTGGAGTTATGAGGTGACCATATTATGTTGATGTGACCGTAATTTGGATTTGATTATACTGCTCTCTACTGACAAATACCGCAGTAGCCATTTAGATTATGTTATAAATTGGTAAGGCTCACACATTAACTACTTTTAGATTTTTTAATTTAAGTTTTCGTCTTCGGTTACTTTTAATATTATAGTTTTCAGACCCTTAGATCCTTAGTTTTTGTTACATTATATTTGGATTAAAAGTACAATTAGTTGTCATTCATGTAAGTTCCCTAAACTGTTGCTCTTTTTCACTTGTAAACTTGTAAGTTCATCTCTCTGCGTGTTGTCGCTGACGGCAGTCGCCATTATTACCAATACTTTTACCATTACCATTAGCTGCATACAAAGTGCATCTGTCAAGTGTGCCTCGCTCCCCAACACAATAATACAGCCTGCGTTTGGTGTCCACTGTAATTTAAACAGGACCTAACCCCAGGCTGTCATTACCTGGCTACTTCTAGCACCCTTAACACCAAGCCATAAGATTGAAAATCGCCTTGCTTATGACAGAGAAAGGCTTGGGTGTTGTGTAAAAGTCACGCTCTTATCTCCAATGTCTTAAAGTTGTTAATTGCCTGTCAAATTGGAAGATTGACTGGTTCCTGACGCTCGGGCCCGCGGCCACCAAAGACTACTGCTTATTGTGGAGCCTTGTTTTTTTCTGTAATTGATTTTTAATGGCTTTTAGAGTTGTTAGGATGATTCTTGAGATTTGGATCGGCATTATATGACTGATCGGCGTTATTTGATAGGAATTTCGGACGGTTCTTTTATGATTGAACCTGGGTAGCATAATAACAAATATTTTGTGGAGTGAGCAAATTAGGTTAGTCTTTCCTTGAGATGGAATTTATTTATGAAAGCCAAAAGGTTGATTGTTAATCAACTTTGTACCTGGCTTTATCCAATACCTATTTATTTTTTTAGAAATGATTTCACTATTGTGTGCATATTTAAATCGATTTCTACCTACGATACTTACATAAATAGTCCGTGGTAGATAAAGCTACATATCGAGTCCTGATAGTAATTGTATCAAAATGACAGCGTCCAGCTGAGCTACAAGAAGTTATGACACAAGTGGGTTACTGCGAAGGTTGAGTCACAGTTTCGCATCAATTTATAGTTCTAAGAGGAATTTAAGGCTTAATTTTAGACTGTGACTTGAATAGAACAGGTAAAGGATGAAATAACTGCTGAGGGAAATATTGTCTGCTGTTGAACCAGTTTTAGGACTTTTTTTAGTCAACATAGGCGGTTGAAAAATGATACGTATTATCATCGAGTTCAAAGTTAATTGCTACTACACAAACTAACATTTGATCGTCAAAAAACTTTTATATAACCCCATTAGAAGTAATTTAAATATGTAAGTTAACAACATTTATAGGTCCATAAACAATCATTTCAACGGAACACAAAAAATAGTCGAAACAAACTTGTCGGTCAGGTCCGAAAGCTGTTTGGATACCCAAACACATTTGTAAGACTATATCAATAAATTGCAAGTGGCTCTATTTACTAGGTAATCTGTTACGCTTATTTAAATATCGGATGCTTTAGTTCAGGATTCAGTCACATCGTTATTCTACCTTTAACCGTATTAATTTCCTCGAAACCCGTTTGTCTTGTTTTTGCCTTTTTAAATTGACATGTCTTTTCGATTACTTCGCAAATTGCTTTCGTGCTACGTCACGAGAAAAACTTGATTCCATGTATTAACTGTTCACGATGAGGGTTTGTTTGTTGTCCTGCTGTTGGCAACCTTGTAGGAACTGGATTCGTTAGGTTGGTAATGTAACAAGGATTTTGTAATGACACTTTTGAAGGTATAACTATATATTTTTCTGTAAATGGGAAATTGAGGTAGGCCATCGAAGTTTAATGTCAGTTGTGCGAAATACCTGATAAATCAATAGAGAATCTATGATATCGGAAATAAACTTAAGTTTGATTTAAAAACATACAAACTACATTTTACACATATAGTAGACACCCATCGAAGTATACATTAGTCATTATTACACTATAGGTACTGAGACTACCATAAGAGCTTGTTACGAAATTTAATATATGTAGCTCCTACATTGGCACGACTAAAGGTCGTCATTGACAGGCAAAAACTCATAATGCACACGAAAATACTAACCACTTAGAGTTAAAAAAAGTCCAGTCAAACATTGTAAGTATTACGCGGTCAAACTAAGCTCAGTTATTTATTAAAAATAAACATAATTTAAGAGATTAAAATCATTTAGTTAAATCATCGCCATTGAGCGGAGTGGCCTGACTGATGGCTTACATCCATTTGTAGATAATAACACACTTAATTCAACGATTGCTGTTGTATTTTATTTTTAGTTAATCTCCAGCAGATATATCTTACTCGTAAATGATGTATAGACTGGACAATCTGAACATGAAAGTTACGTAATACTCATGGCTATACTTTTTTAGGTCGTCTTCCATCGACGTATTAAGCATTGTCTGAGTAATACATTTTATTTGGAAGGACAGTATTTTTATCACTCAATCGTTCTCTTGGGAACTGGCTTACGGCACTAAAAGTTGTGGGTCAGTTGCCGTAAAAAAAGTACTTCTACCAAATTAAGGGCTCCCAAAAATTCGCTTCGGTAGCGGTCAGAAACAAAAATCTGATATTACCATAATCACCGACGCTCGACAACGAAAATTGGCGACGGGGTTATGGATTAACTCTTCATCTCTTGTCCTCGTATGGTTTTGTCTACGTGTGAGTGGGACGGAGGTATCTCGTGTTGTTTTAGTTGTGTGCGGCTCATTTGCATGCACACGCGACGCAAGCGCAGCTCTCCGTGTTCGGGTTAATAAGACGATATATAAATACGATAACGGTGTAACAACCTGTTGGATTCCTATTGACATTTTGTTAATTTGTTTGTTAATGACTCACAATTATACGGCTGAATGCTCAGGTTTACAATGACGTCGGTATTCATTACAATACTTGATTATGATATCATTTTCTCGTCTCAAATACTTCAGTGATTATCTAGCTAACTAAAAGTAATTAAATAGATGTATTGTTTTTGCTGATAATGCGATAGTGAATGCCGATGTCGAAGGCATCTTTATCCAGTTTCGGTCCATGTGCGCCTGTGCACGCGAGCGTAACCCATTCATTTGATTACATATTGTTAAAGCATTCATAAAAAAATAAAAAGGCATGTTATCAGAGTAACTCTTACAAAACGTTACGACTACGAATTTTATTTATATCGTTCATACTTTGCTAATTCGTACATGTTTTACTATTTGGCTATTGGCACTTACTTTGCACTTAACAAAAGGGCCATTGAATTGTGAAGTTCCCTTAAATAGGCCTAATGCAATTCAATCCTTTAATTCTGATCGTACAATAGTGCTCTCGTTTCGCAAACATTCAATAAAACGCTTTTACCATACTCGTATCTTTATCAAGAAGTTTAAAAAACAAGAACATCCTTTGTACAAGCAGCTTCTTCAGAACAACTTTCAGGATTAAGATCTATCATTTCAAACATTGAAAAAAAAAATGTCTATCTCCGTGTCTCGAAATATTTGATCATAATTCAAACAGCTTTAGCCCCGACTTTCACTATTCTAGCACATACAAAGATAGAGATGAGATTATTATCACCATTATAGATACAGTTACTTTTTCTAGTGATGATTAATAACTGACTTCCTTCGCGATGCTTCTGGTCTCCGAGGGTCCGTGACCAAGGAAGTAACTGTTCCACAAATATATTATAGTATTGTGAGCTCTCAGTTTAATGCGAATAACCAACAGTCGTACCCATGCCCGAGATACAATGAGCAACAAATCATCTAAGCATACAATAGAGCTGCGCCGCATCCACTCGATATTATCGATAATTACGAGATACCCTCCTCTCTATAATTAGAGATGCTATGCTAACATTTGCTATCGACGATGTAAATAATTATAGAGCAGATAAATCGGGAAAAAAGTTACAGGTTTTGTTTAGTTTTTAAATTTTATGGCACTTGAAATAGTTTATATCCCGTGATTATTAGGATAATTGCTTTATTGGTTACCTATCAAACGTAAATAATTACGAGTAAGAACATACAGGAATGGTGATGTAGGCTTTAATTGTAGTCAAATAATGTGTTATTGTTATAAACATTGGCACATTTGAGTAACACTGCATTTCTGTATGGAGACTATTACTCCGTTATTATCAAATGACTAGCTGTTGCCCGCGACTTCGTCCCCGTGAGTAGAAGATATAAGTTATGATTTATACCTTCCCTGTTTTTTTCACATTTTCCATTGTATCTTCGCTCCTATTAGTCGCAGCGTGATGGTTTATAGCCTAAAGCCTTCCTCGATGAATGGTCTATTCAACACAAAAATAATTTTTCAATTTGGACCAGTAGTTCCTGAGATTAGCACGTTCAAACAAACAAACAAACAAACTTCAGCTTTATATATTAGTATAGATAATATCCTAAATTATGTCATTTAACTAGCTGACTGGACGAACTTCGTACCTCTAAAAAGTCGATAATAACATTACTATACAGGCAAAAATACAAAATAAATCTATAAAGATAGGATAATATTTGAAGTTGGATTAAACTAAGTACACACAGTTTGCAAATTTGAATAAAATCGATAAAGTAGTTTCGAAGGAGTAAGGATGGAGTAAGGAGTAAGGATTAGGGAGTTCATGGTGGACAAACAACGTGACACGCATTTTATTTACATTAAGATTAGTTCTCACTTCCCTCCATCATCAAACTCGCTGCAAAATTAAGTTTCATTCAAATCTTCTCCCAAACTTTGACAGCACAAAACAAAAGACTAATTAAGCTAAAGACAATTACATATCACCTCCTAATACACACCTTTTTGCACGCCATAACAGTAAATTTCACACTCACGCAGAAAGAGAAAGTTCTAGAATGTGGAGCAATGGATATACCACGGGCGGTAACAATAGGTAATGATGATGAGCTGGTAATGACGGGTAACCCGGCAGTGACAGGGGAAGCTGATTGTGATCGTAATCGGATCAACAGTGACGGTGATACGATGATCGTTCGTGATACAATGATACGTGGAACCCAAGAGTCTTGCGTAGAGAATGATAATGAAAGTTCAAGTGGTGAAATTGAAAATTCGGTATCGTCAATAATCTGCAGAAAGATCACATTATTTAATGCCTATTTTTAAAACAAGTAATGTACCCAAAATCAAACTTATGAAGCTCTTGTTAAAGAGAGTTGTAACAATCTGCTCATTGATCTAGCCGAAGGTAAAGACTACTTACACACGTACTATTTATAGTGAATTTATATCTAGATGCAGTTATCAGATAAATCTTGCGGAGGTAGTCAGGTACAATAGCGATGATAATCTCGGAGCAGATTCCAGGGCAGGTAATGACGGCGCAGGAAGAAATGATGAAGGGCCTGGTACAGCACCGGCTGCGGCAATCAACCGAGATATATGAGGGTTAAATAACCGACTTGCCCCGAAAGTAGATATCGAAGAAATGGGAATAGATTTGTTAACTACACAAAGTTTAAGTAGAACTCAGTCAGAGATTCAGATACGTTATTAGAAATGGAAGGACAAGTCAGGTTCACATTCCGAAAGGTTGATTAATGACGCTAAAGTAATAAATAGATTAAACGATAGTTGGTATGTAGAGAATGCGATAGGTAATCTCAAACCAGTTGTTTCGGTTGTGGAAATCGTGTTACTTTCAACAATTATCTCAAAAAAGTCAGATCGACAATTCCGTTGCATTCCATCAGCTTCCGTTGACACGATTCTTGTTAATTATGCTTCATACATCTCGCGAGTGCCAGGGACCGGCTCCCTGTCTACATATGAGCGATCACTGAACATATTACATGAATAATTGATATCCTAGATAGCATTAAGTCAGTCATTCCCTTACAAACCCGAATACGTCACAAGTCTGGACGCAATGTGATTGATTCACTCACTGTTTGATTGAAGCATAAAACATTATATTTCATTAGAAACAGTTTGTTCATTATTAGTACCTGCACGGTCTGCGTATAGCGGTAACGATTAAATTGCACATCCAAGATCAACGCGATGCTGACGACATCGAAAATTATGGCTACATACTTCATGTATGTATCATATATCGTGGATAGCATAAAATTTAGCATAATAACGGAAACTATGTTTAAGTTCACTATTTAGTAAGTTACAAGAAAAATACAAAAATATTATTTCCTAACTATTAACTTTTATAGAATATTTCTTATTCAAATTCCACTGTAAGAAAGACCTCACGACTATTAAGACAATTTAATATAAATCTTTTGGTAAAAAGCCAGCACACAATAGAAGTGAGGTAACCGCAGGATTGAGTCAATTCCCGCGGAGCCTTGCGGGAACTAATGACAGCCTGTGAATGATGGCCGACGGAGGAGGTAGCGACGTGCGCCGGCCTCCCATACACACACTATATTTTATTTATTGTAGCCGTTACAATGCACATGAAAACAATGGCGCTTCAGATATATTCAAATATTTAATTTACTAATATTGAGTTGATTGATCCATTGATAATGAATATCGCACATTTTTATTTATGATAGAAGCTATAAAATATTAACCGTTTGTGTGCGTATATCATAATCACAACAACAGAACAGTTCCACGTCGTAACATTCTCATTCTCTTCAACGTAACATCTCCTCAGTGCCAAAATGTCCGCGACCGCGACACGACACGTGAAGTCGTCGAACTCGGCGAACATCTTGATGTGCAAACAATGGTGGAAAGTGTGCTGGATGTACGGCGACCAGGAGAAGTACTACAGACAGCTCTACGGGAAAAGGAAACTGAACAACCTCAACACAACCTTCCTGAACTTCGACGACACCGACACCAAACGACCCGGAGCACAAATAACAGAGCTTACAGACGATTTCTTTGAAGATAACAGTTCACAAATAGAACCCGCGCCAGACGAGCCAGACTCGCCGAGAGAAACATTCGGCGCTGAATCAGAACCCATCTACGGTTTTGATTACCAAACAACGTGGCAAAAAGACCAAAGAAGACAACCCATACAACAGAACTACGACGCCTACATGAACACGACAGATCTAGACAAAATATTAAACTCGAGTTTCAACGCAGATAGTATTAAGAGTATGTTAGAAAACGGTCTACCTCAGAGATCTAAAGTTATTGACGCGAAGGAGGAGATAGTGAGGCATGGGAACACTGTGGGGAAGAATTCTAGGACAGTTTGTCGAACAAAGAAAGGGGCTTTAGTTACTGAAGAAACTGAGATATCTACGGACGGGAGGACGCTGGCGAACCTGAAGTTCCAGCGGTCTACCGTGAGGACCGGGCCCAACAAGGTGAAGGAGGCACTGCAGCCACTGCGGGAGGACAGGGTCCTAGACGAGTGTTCCCGGAAGAAATGCATCGGGGACAAGCTGACCACCACCACCACCACGCTGGTGACCGTCACGCAGACTTCCACCACGTCGTGCAATGAGTAAGTTATGACATTTGTGCTTGTAACATGGTATTTATTTCAGCATCATACTTACTTATATCGTTGCCAAACATACACATACTTATGTGTGTACCTTTTTACATAGGATTGAGAATAAGAGCACATTTCAATAGTAAGTCCTGATACCGTTCAATCCGTCCCCTCTTATCTCTGCACTGGGCATCTCTATAACTGAACCCAATTCCATTAATTTTGCCAATTTTAGTGAATCAAAGGAATGTGGCACTTATTACTGGGGGGCCATAGTACTTAATCCCACGGCAAATTTGTCACCGCAAACCCCCGTACAGCACAGTTGGCGGCGCATGCGCAGCCGCATTACGGTCCCGGTAATGACGTTATTGGAACCCGCCATGATTGCGGTCTGTGGTCACGGAACATGCCAGCCGATGTGACTCTCTTCCAGCTTTCAAGGAATTATCCAAAACAAAACCCTAATAATTGCAACCGCTAGTAACACCGATTAAAGACAAACCGACTGACATGTACCCTCATGTAGGTTTTTACTTTTATGAACCTTGTGGTATCAATTTTTATAACTTAATTGCGATCGAACTCCTCACGTAACCGATAAATGTTAATAACAGCTTGCTCGATAAAAAATGCAATAAAATAAACGTTATAAAACTTCCTTTCAAATTGACCAGCAAAAAATTTAATATTTTTTTTATGAAGTCCACTCGCTTTATCTATATTCTTATCAACACAAAATTAACATAAAAATTGATACAAAAACTTGTCAAAGAATACATTACCCTTTCCCACTTCATATCACAAAGTAAAAGCTAATAAAAACGGCGCCATCTTGGAATTGACAGCCCGCCATAAAATGAATAAGCACGTAAAAAAGATAATTCTATTCAATAAAAGTGGAGATTGATATCGTAGGATTTATGGTGGCGCGAGAGCTATTTAAAACGGACAATGTAATCGGAGGGCCCTTAATACAGGACAATTTAACTGCACGTTACAGAGTAGTCGTGTAATCGCTGTAAAATGCCTTGAAATCTAATTTAGGATGCTCTTTACACCGCCTTTATGGTGATTGTTAGGGCTTCTACAGTTTTATTGTAATAATAATAATAATAATAATAATAATAATAATAATAATAATAGCAACTCCATAGTAGCCTGAAAATAATAGACCTAAAAAAAAGCTTATATATTATGCTGCAAAAGGCGGCCATATTAAACACATGCAGAATTGTAAGGAAATTCATGTCAGCAGACGAAAGTTAGTTAGATAAGTTAAATACACCACACGCTGCATTTACTTGGCAACAGCCCGTAAATGTGGTCTAACACCAGCTATAAGCTGTGAAGTAAAAATATTTCCCAAAAATAATAATAATATTTATTTATTTGCTTGAATGTAGGTTTACAATAAGTTGGTTACAAGTGTGTAGGATCCATGTACATTCGGCCATTAGTGCATGGCATGCAAAAACATTTTAGAGCAAGTGTTGAGAAACAGTGGCTATATCTTAATATAACAAAAACTTAATAATAAACTTACTAACTAAATAATATTAAAAACATTATATAAACCGGTGAAGTACGCTTGCAAAAGTACACAAATATTTATGTTACACAGTTATCTTGCAGAAAATCTGATACGGAGTAGTAGGATTTCTGTATCAGGAAATTAGTTAAATATTTTTTAAATAATCTTACAGGCTCTTCTTTTATATTATTTGGCAATTTGTTATAAATTACAGGTGCTATACCAATAAAATTTTTATTTAATAATGCGGTTTTATATGTACCTGTATGAAGCAGATATTTATATTGCGATCTTAAGCTGACTGATCTTTTCCTGGTTTCGTTTAATGTAGGAAATAAATGAGAGTTAATTTTAATAAATAAACATACTTCGAAAATATATATGCATGGGAAAGTCATTAAATTATACAATCTGAAAAAAGGTAGACAACTGTCCGATATTTTAATGTTGAAGATGGATCTTATACAGCGTTTTTGGGCTTTGAAGACTGCGTCCCTTTCGCTGCAGTTGCCCCAGAATATTACAGCAAATCTTAGTACAGAAGCTACTAACCCATGGTAGGCAATCAAAACAGTTTTCACATTTACTTTTTTAGACAGGTTAAATAGTACATAGGCAGATGAACTTAATTTCTGACATATGTGATCAGCATGTGTCTTCCATGTCAGTTGGCTGTCTATATGAATACCTAAAAATTTTGTTTTATTTACCATTTCAATAGATGTTCCTTTAAAATTAATATTTAGGGTATCAGGGAGTAATCTTTGATGAAAGTGCATTATTTTGGTCTTATTTATATTTATCAAAAGGTTGTTATTATTTAACCAGTTGATTATAGTTTTTAGTGTATTATTGATATCATCTTCATATGATTCTTTCTTTATACATTTTATTAGAGCTGTGCTATCGTCTGCAAATAGGATCATTGGATGGTTGACGTGACGTGGGAGGTCGTTGATGTACACCAAAAATAAAAGAGGTCCTAATACACTTCCCTGAGGTACACCGTATTTAATTATTCTGGAAGACGATTCGTATTTTTTTTCAAATTTGGAATTGCTACAAACATTTAAAATTTCAGTATATTGTTGACGACCACAAAGATATGACTGGATTAAACTAAGGACGTTGCCTCTGATACCATAGGCGTTAAGTTTTTTCAATAGTAAATCATGGCTCACCCGATCAAAGGCTTTAGACATATCCGTATATATTGAACATATAGGGATTTTTTTATCTACATTTATCATTACTTGTTTTATTAAATTAAAAATGGCCATATTAATACTTGTGTTTTTTCTAAAACCGTGTTGCTCTTCACAGAGTAAATTGTATTTTGTTAGAAAATTATAAATAGCTCTATATATTATTTTTTCAATAACTTTAGAGAAGATAGGAATAAGTGTTATTGGTCTATAATTAGTCATGTCTTTTCTACAGCCAGATTTGTATATTGGTTTAACTATAACTGATTTCAATTTTTTTGGGAAGATACCAGCTGTAATACTGCTATATGTTATGCTGTATTAATGGTTATGGAAGTCGGATTGTAAATGCTTTTGTTTTGTATAATTCTGTGAAGCGCTACTCACAACACTATGAAAGAAAAAATTATTAGCATGAGTTTTTACACCCTCAATTTAACTTTGTCTGCAAGTAGTTCATTAAATACCTAATACAATATATGTATTCCCTTTTACTTAGTTCAAATAGATAAATACGTTTCACTACGTAACATTCACATTAAAAACGTATTTAACAGTTACGACCTGAGTTACATACTTCACACGGTCTAAAACGGGAATTAAAAATTAACAGCTTTTAACTCGCTTTAAAGTTATTTAATCGTGCGTCCTGGCTGAGTACGCACCGCCTTTGCTTTAGCGCGCCAAAAAATTTAAAAACAAAATACAACACGGCGGAGGACAGGCGATGCTTATCTGTGGCTACCGTTTACGATCTGTGCCTTGTACCGACGACAACCAGTGATCGATGAGCCCTTTCCAAAGGGTTTTGTTTAAAACTTGCTACGGTCATGTATTTGTAATGTTTTTGATAACACTATCGCTGATTTTTAAGTTCATCGTAATTTGTTTTGACATCTTATTTGATCAATTAAGTTTTTGTCATACTTTTTATTCATATTTCGAATTTCAGACTCAATGCATTGAAAATTATTGAAATGATGGTTATTTTCAGTATGGTATTAATAATGTTTTCTCTAACATCTATCTGTATTCATTTTACATCCATGGCTGAACAAAATTCTATTCAATTTTAATGTTCTTTAATGCATTTAAATGTACTGACTCTAATAGTGATTATATTTAACTTGCCTCGAGCAATTATACTGATGCAAGTAATTTAAATAATCTAATCAACGTAGTAAAAGTTATTTATACTTTTTCTCCATAGGTGAGCAATTTTCTGTGCTTCATAACGGAAATTAAACTTATTTGATGAAACGCATATAACCCAACATAACGTTATTACAGTAATTAATGTGAAGGAGCGCGTCTGCTTAATGAAGCAACCCTGTTAGGCAACCTAGTCTTACATCAGAGTTTAACGTTAAACTTTAATACACCATCATAACTAAATCGATTAAAGTTGCAATTTTAATTAAAATTATATCAATAATGCAAAATTCCCTGTAACTTATTTGGCAGCTAATATTAAGCTAGTAATAAATCTCTCATTGAGTTGCTTGTTATATTTGCAAAAACAAAAAAAAAAACTAAAAAATTGTCCCTGTTAGCTTTATAGAACTTCAAAACATTAACGGATCACACACTAGATATTAGTGCTATTGTTTCAGGGCGTACTGATTTCAGCATTAGACAAACCCCCGCTATACTGGTATTAACTCGTCTCAACAGCATCCCTAATGAGTCACGAAGGCGTTCCATCTCCAGCAAGCTCATTAACCTCGACAATTACCTATTCATTACTGGCAGTACAGAAAATGAAGGAATCAAGTTTGTACGTCGAATACTAGAAAATAATACGCCTTGATAATTGTCGCGGCCGACCATGAATTATGTACGACTATGGGATAATTTGTGTCTCAATCGCAGCAAGATGAACAACTGGTTAAAGAAATGCCGATCTGCAAGGAAACTTGCTGGCTGATAACAAGTTCAGATAGTCATCTATATCTTTATGAAGAAAAAAATGTTTGTAAGTTCGTTGTTTGTGCTTCTCTGAACTGTTGGTCAAGTTGTTATAATATAATACTTAGGTAGGATCTTTTATAGATATCTGTCTAGGTTCCTCGTTGTCTTTGTACTCTTAACCTGAATGTTTGTAAAACACCCGCGTACAATGACTAAATTCCTAAGTTTGTCTCTTTTATAGCAATTAGTGTCCCTTAGTGTAGGTACCGCTTGACCTAGTCTCGTCCCTCGGTCTGTGTCGAAAGCTCGCAATGGGTAACAAACCTACATAGTAAGGTTCATGCCCCATTGAAGATGCACCGTTACCGCTCAGTACTTTAACAGTTTGCGAAATACTTGTGCCATTAAGAATTCTATGGACGACTGCATCTGTACAATTTATAACACTCTTTGAGCTAGCCAGTTAGGAGTGGAAAAAATCCAGAGAGTTTAAGCATTGGTTACAATTTCAAAAGTAAATATGATGATTCTTATGTACCTGCCTTGTTGAAACTAAACTAGTTTTGTAAGAAATTGTATCGTTATTAAATGATGTAACGGTTTACTCACGCGTATTTATCGGGGTAGCCCGACTAGTTTCGGACCCAACCGGAGTCCTTAATCATGAGCAGACGCGGCGGGATCGCGAGTCGAACTCGCGAACATCATTTAATAATGAATCAGTCTCACGATAGTTATTATAAAAATAAATTTTAAAAATTGTATCGTATTAAAATTACAAATTAATAAGTAATATTCTATTGGCTCTCATGCTGCGAGCTCTGATCATCCAAAGCCACATTTTTTTAAACGTATGTGAACCAAAACATCACGACGTTTACTTGAGTTACGTTATCATTATGCATGGAATGTCCTAGCTAACAGTAAAGCACATTAAAACCATTATAATTGTGTATAAATCAGTGTTCAGTGTCCGGCGCAGGCGCAGGCGGCGGGGGTCCGGCTGACCGCATCCGATACTGAGTTATCTTCGAAACCCATGAATACTAATCAGAGAATACGATTGAGGAATTTATGTTGTAGTAAATCTCGAACTGTCTCTTCTACCAACATCTAAAATTATTGAGTTCTTTAATTTTGAATTTAATTTTTTAACTACTTATCTAGAAGTATTTTACTCTGCGTGTGTTAAAATCATGTATCCTGGCATGCTGAAAACTATTTCATTTTAAACACTATTCCTTAGTTTCTGACAGACATTTATTAATTGACAACATGTCAAACTTCATGTCAATTTTCATAATTGTCTGGTTTGATTATAATTATTGATCGTGTCTCATTAGGTGTGACCAATCCGAGACACTTTTAGAGACCGATAACTTGCAATCTATTCACTGTTCTCTCACAATTTGTAATCGAGAATATTGCCTAATCGATATAGAAATACATCGGTTATAAATTACATGAGTGTTAAGTAACTTGAACACAATTGTCGTTATCAACGGAATGCAGTATTGGGATAGAGAAAACAACGTAGATAAAGTTCTAAACCCTGTTAATTTAAATCGAATAAAACTGAACTAATTAATTTAACGAATGAAACGGTTTCACATTATGTTTGCCAAATCCAGACAAATAAATACGAAAGTATCTCTCTGTCCGTCTGTTTCGCTTTCACGCCAAAACTACTGACGCGATTGTACCTAATGTTTTTTTTTTTACACAGGCAGAATATAGAGCCTGAGAAAAGGCATAGTCTACTTTTGAACTGGAAGAGGGTCTAATGGGGAGTCAAATTTATGTATTTTTTGGAAAATTTGACTTTAATGTGCTCATTGTTTTGTAGGTGTTTTCATTTAAATGGGGCATAATAGGGTGGAGGGTCAAGGCTACATTTTCTCTCGGCATTCCCGCGGAAACGAAACCACTGCGTGCTGTAAATTAAAATCCACGCGGACGGACACGCGGGCAACAGCTAGTTGACCCATATAAGTATCTACAAGAATACTTTTACAATATCTTGGTATTCAATCATAGCGAAGTGGATTAGCTCCGAGAAACTCGTCTAGACCCGTGGCGTCGCTTATCTCCGGCCAGAGATCACGGCGCGAGCAGAATATATCAATCAACAGTAATCAGACTTAATTATCGTTATGATTTAACTGTTTCGAGTTAACGTCTAAAGGATACTTATAAAGAACTTTCTCAAACGTTTTCTAGTAATTTATTTAAAGAAAGTCTAGTGTTTCTGTTGGAATCGGCTCTGTTATGCATGGGCATGACTCATCTTTTATTAGTCAAGTATTAATAACCTTGCTTTTGAAAAACTTTAAAACTTGACTATTCTAAGTAGATTTTCGAATCTATTGATTGCATTTTAAGAATGAAAGATTTTATGTTCTAGAAACCTAACTCTCCCTGAGTTAGGTGTCAAGAACATAAAATGCAAAAAAATATTTTATTGTTATCGACACTTAAAGATTTACCAAAGGCCTCAAGAGCTGTTAAATGTGGATATGAAACTGTTACAGGATACGCAGACGTAGACTAATAAAAATGGAATTGACTAATACCTTTTATAGATATTTCTCAATCACAATACAATATCCCAGAGCTGGTAACTAGTCATCAGCATCCGAATCTTTCAGCATAACAGTACACGATATCGTGCTGCGCCGCAATAAATCCGGCGTGCGCACGCGCATGATTTAGTGCTCCCTGCGCAGACCGCGGCCGGGAATTGGAAATCTGCCACGCTATGGCCATTAATTGATACACATAGATATAATAATTAATACCCGTCGTATTAACACGTTGGATTTTAATTGATTATGAATATAGAACGATTTTCGCGGGCTTCGAGTTTGATGCACGCGATCTGTGAGCCTAGGTTGTTCACTTTGATACAATTGTAGTGTAAAGCCAATTGAACGTTTCGGTTTTATGAATTGTCGACAATAATACCTAGTTTGATGGAAACTAGTGAAATGATTGTCACAAAGTTGGGGAGGGTGGTGGGCTGAATCAGGTAACGCACCACAGATATTTAAATCGATACTCCTTACTGATAATTTAAATAACATATTATCACTTACTCCTTCCCGATTTCACAATAACACGCCAGCTTACTCAGCTTCCAATATTTATTCTGTCATTGTTCTGCCATCTCTTTCTCTCTTACCGCAAGTTCTTGGGTAAGAAAGAGGTGGGTATGTCAAATTTCTCGGTAGCTTGATATGTTTGCTGTGCTCTTGACGTTGGCTTTGCTCATTTGCCGAGGCAGGCAGGTGGCGACGGGCGGGCATGGTAAGTGGCTTCTTACCATAACATGATGTAACGATATTACCGGTCGGATGCCCGCTTGACCGCTGCGCGCGTGGCATCCCTATTTCTGAGGCGTTCAGATGTAAATAGGTATAGATAGGCCTTAGTATGTTCCAGTAGGCATAATTGAGGCTATAATACTTTTATACACTTTTATACTTTTATTTTAAGACAGAAGTCATCGTTCTAATATGATCTACTGTGCCATTGTATTCCATTTAATGAAGGGTTTAAAAATCAAAGACACAATATTTCCACAGTTTGAATCTTTAGCTATCAGTAAAAACTTTTAGTCAATAAAATGTCTAGTGCACCACGTTCCGTGTCAGAAAGCCAGAAGTTATACTTCAAATTGTCAACAGGTGAAACCCAAGCCAGTGATTAATAATCATTTTTCCTGCGGAAGTATTTAAACTTCTTTAGACATAATTATAACTCGCTTTCCATTACCATAAGATTTTAATTATCAGATATAATATGACTATCATTTAGAAAGCTTTACAGTCTTGTAATGGACCTTACTACTGGGTTAAAGTAATATGAGTGCAGTGGAGGGAGCGGGACAGCGCTCTACTCGCTGTAGAGTGCCATCTCGCTTACACACAACCAACAATTTACAGATGTAGTTCGTGGTGAGGCCTCTGGACTCTGTTCGCTATCTGTACCCATTAATTAATACCATTTCACATCTAAGTTGCATATCTCTGCATCTAGCTAGGTATTCTAGATTGGGAGTCTATAAATAGGGGATAATTAGGTACCGTGTAGTGTCCGAGTGGCTGCCAGGCTCATTATCACGGCTAATGAGGACATAGCCTTTGTGGAGTGTGTGTGTCGAGGCTAAAGCGGAGAACTGGATAGTTTTAAGGAATCCTTTTCGTATATGTATTTATGTATACGGGTAATTGGAAGTCCGGAAAGTCGGCGAGTCGTACGTGAGATTTTGGAGGTATTTCACAAAATAATGTGTTCTTAGTAGAATAGATATCCAGTATAAACATTTTATCGAGATACTCTTTGCATAACACAGCTTAATTAGCAAAACATTGTTTGTAACATAAAATAACCGCATTTATTTTGAATTATGTAGAGCAACTAAAGCCTTGAACTTCCTATCCTAGTGATGTTGGGCTAAGCCTCACAACTGCTCATAATTACCCGAAACAAGAAGTCGATGGTTTATACGCTTTGATGCAGCTGTGAGACGACACACGAGGTGAAAAAAGGGGCGAGAACGCTGCATTACAATTTACCTACCTAGAATAGTTTTTCTTTCAGTATAGTTTAGGTACGTTTGTTTTGCTCTTACATAAATACACCAAAGAAAAGTCGTACATGAAGCATCACATCCGATATTCATTAATAGAAAAGACTTTTCACATTCTCGCCCAAATAACTCCAGTAAAGTTTCAAGTCTTCATGACAGAATGTAATCAACAAAGGTACTCATGAAGTACATTAATTAGAATGTCAATCGAAATTCGTTCAGTCGTTACGATCAATCAAAAACCTATTTGCTAACCGTGAGCGATACTCACGTTTACAACCAACCAATTTGCTTCTCTCACGCATGTTTAGGGCACGGAGATCAAATTTAACCATCAAGCAATCATTACCATCAACTACCAAGTGACTAGTATCATCATCATTCCCCTACCCTTATCGTAATTATTTTATTCGGGGTCGGCGCTAAATGTCTTCTTCTTCCATACCTTTCTATCGGCCGTCATCTCACAAGAAACACTCTTTACAGCCATATCGTCTTTCACACAATCCAGCCATCGTTTCTTTGGTCGTCCTCTTCCCCTATATCCATCCACATGACTAGTATATTTTACAATATTATTAGATACTTATTTTGCCAAGCAACACCAGTCTTAATCCAGATTTTTTATTAGAGGGTCCGCACAAAATATTCCTCCGTATGTTTCCACCCAAATTGGTTAGCGCTGTATCCCCGGGCGTCGCGCCGGCCACCATTACACATTCAGGTCAGTCCTGTGTTTATGTATGTCGGGCTACATATTAATATCATACATAATAATACACTGGCCACAATTTAAAAAGTCGACGTAGTAAGAACATTTATTTGGTTTCGGTTTGAGAAGTCGTGGTAGCCTCGAGGTATAGAGCTTTGCCTCCTACGCATAAGTAGGTATGCCGGATCAAAGCCACGCTACCTAATTTAAAATGTTTTTTTTCTAAATCATTAAAAGATTAATTTATTCTTGTAGTAATTCTTCCACTTAGCTTATTATCTGAAATGGATGCTCTTGTTGTTAGGTACCTATTGTAAATAAGGGTCCCGTAAACGCGAAAAAGTCAATAAGACTATACTACTACTAAGTCAATAACTATTTCGCATCTTTTAATTCAAACTGAATGTGAAGCTAGCATTAAATGTCAATGAAAAATAAATAAAATATACGCACGTAATTAAATCATCTATAAAAAGTAACCTCTGAATAACGATTACAAACCGTTTTTCTATTTTACGACAAAACTGATTAATTAAGTAATTAATAACGAAAGAGTTTAGATAATCACGTTTCAGCTGGTCTCGGTGATAAAGCGATGCATTAATCACCGCTACTCTCCGGTGATTAAGTTAAACAATTTAGTGAGATAACCATCTACAAGAAAATTAAAAACGGCGATGTACCGGGCTTTGCAGGGCCCGGCCTCTGGCAACAGGCTGCCATTAATTTGTGAACTGTTGATACCTGTTAGCAACTTTAGTTCAAAATGAGATAATTTTTCACATTGTAGTTACTTTGTTTCGAGTTTACAATAAAAGAGTAATGTTGTTTGAGGTTAGTGTTAAAATGTTAGTTAACTTTCAAGACTTTCTTGTCTCTGTTCCTTTCTATCACAAAAGCGATTATAGCTTTGCATTCGATTAAAATACACTTGACTTAAAATTTTCGTTTTTTTTAACAGCTTTCCACTTTCTTTGTTAAATTCTTTGATTAACTTTCAACTGGCTCGGGACAGAATAAACTTAAATGATTGTAAGCTCTGCAAGTCGTGGATCATAAAATAGTTTGGATACATAGAAAATTATTTAACAAAAATAAGCCAGACTCTCAAAATATAACCTGCTTCAACATCTTCAAGCCTCCAATTAGAAGTAGGCGGTACACAAACGTGCACATAATTATGTTCCGAGAAAACACTCTTATACGTAACTATGCAAAATAGCTCATTACCAATTTCCTGCGTTAATAAAACCGGCGGTGAATGTGTGAAATGCCCGGACAAAGTGAGACCCGCCATTTCACGAGTACCTTATTTACCATTCGTGACAATGGAATATATCGTGCTAAGATACCTGCTTAGTTGGGATTCATGGAGTGCCATTAGGTGTAAGACGGCGACATACAGAAACATTAGGTCCAACAAGTGTGTGATAGGCTTGCTCGATCGAATTCAAATTGAAATACATTTATAATCAGAAGGTACCATTTTCGAAAGCGAGATATGTGGAAAGGATGATGCGGTGTGTAGTGCGCCGTCGAGTTTTCACTGGATCCACAGTTGATGAAGAACCTATCTCTTTGGTATACCCATAAATTTCCTAGTTCACTGATATTGAAACGAAAATACGTAAGAAAGCGAAAAACCTGGCACGTTACTAATGCTTCATTGATGTTCTAGATTCAACAGGTAATAAATAAAGATAAGTTATACTATAAAACCACCGAAACGGGACCAAGAATTTCAAAAACCTATCCGTTAAATAGTTTTCATGATGATATTCGCTTATGCATAGTAACAAAGAATCTAGTAAAAAGACATTAAATTCTCGCATCTTCGGACTCTTGCCCGTAAGCATGAAGAACCACAAAATATCTGTCCGCTATTTTGTAGAAGCACGCGATCATCTATGACAGATAGTGGTGTTGGTAATAACGGAACGAGTTCCACGCGAGCCGCGACAAACTGGAACTGTTACAGAAACAGGGGCTTCTGTACCAGAATCTTAATTTTATTATTTACAACTAGATTTGCGTTAGGATGAAGATATTTTAACTGGTATGTAGAAATAGTTGAGCAAGCAATTTAATAACTTCCATACTTCCCGTTCATGTTATTTTTTTAGTCTCTAAAAGAAAATTAGGCCTTGTTAGAGCCAAATATTATCAACCACCGACTGTTTGCGAGCACACAATGAACCTCACTGTGAACAGGATTAACGATATTTTGATAGAAGCGAGCAAAAAAGGATACTTCATTTGTGGACTAGTCGAAATGCTATTTTATAATTGAAAATTATTATTACTAGGATGCCTCTACAAAATTCTTGGTCAATAGGCCAAGGAGAGTCTACTAAGACTAACGGCTAATATATGGATCTATTTTAAATACATACTTTTTTATATGTTAGAATAAATTTTACGACGTGTAGCTATTAAAAGTGGTAAACTAGTTTTATTGTAGCGTTTAAAGAAGAGCCCGCCCACTGTATATCTGGCGGCGGCTTGGCTCAGGATGCACCTGCTCATAGCTCAGGTAGCAACACTACGAGCTTTCTAAAACAACATTATTGGATTGTTTTGAACTAAATGGTGTAAGAATAACATTATTCATGTTTATTTAATTTAAAAGAAAAACGACTCCAACTTAATTTGAATGATTTTTTCAAGCCAGCCGTCGTGCCAGCAGCTCAATATTTTCTTAACACGATCCATTATCCATTTCATCAATTAAGGTAACGACTGCTATTTATGAACAAAACTGAGTTATAATTCTCACTTAAATATCAAATTGTGTAACTGTTAACTTGAAGGTAGAGACAAATAAATAAATATTTAGAAAGACACTTAAAACCAACCTAAAACTTTTATATGAAGTATACAATGTTTAGTCACAATCCTATCTCTGACCATTCAATCATTAGGTAAACTAGTTCGTTTACCAGAATTATACAAATGCTTACAATGTATTTATACACACACGGAGAGAGTTGAAAGCGCAACTTTCTATTATACACTTAGCTCGCAGAATCTGCAACTGAACTGAGCTTATAAATGCACGCCATAGGTGTAACACTAAGATTATCACTTGAGAGTTGTAATCCGTACATAAGTGGTTAGCAGTATTAAAATTACCAATTAATCATTCATTGATAGGCGAAATATATTGAAAATTGTTTTTTATTATCTATTACTAGCTGATGCTAGCGATTTCGTAAGTACCATGATACTTGCAAAGGTGTCGAAACGTCGGGAACTTAAATAAAAAATTAAACCGCGATAAAATCCGTAAAAGTAATTTCATTTCAATATCTTAATAATTTATAAGAAATTAATGTTAAAGTGATTTACTTAAGCGTATCTTTCAAATTGGAAGCCACGTAATTTATATAAATAAAGATAAGAATTGCAGTTATTAAAAAAGTCTGCTCCACTGGAGTCGATGCAATAGATGGTCCAAGGTAAGGAGAAATGTTCTAGTTGGCACGAACCGGTAGGAATCTTGTGCACGCCGAATTATTATTTCATTCAAAAATGATACATTATGTCGTAAAGTCAGTTCTTGATCTTGTAGATCAAAAACTTTCCACTGGATCAAAAGTAGCATGTCTCAGGCTAATATTTAGTAGTCTTAAGGGATATTATATTAGAGCACCGGTTATACTGTAAAATAATTACACACCGGTAAACTGTTATTATCCGTTATTTACTTGACATTTCCAAGTTTTATTAGTTGACTTAAAGTATCGTAACAGTTTTTAATAACCAATAATATGTATGGTGAAAAATAGATACAGACTACAATTGATCTAAATATGAATAATTAAATTTAATTAAAGAACTTTTCTACCTAAAATAACATTTAACAGTTAGAAAAGTTCGCAAAAAATATTTGTCTCATGATTACGTAAAGACTTTGACTCCTCAATCAATTTTGAAATTGTCATATTCACACAATATTGTTAATGCTCTCTTTTACCTAATATTACAAAAATTCCGTCATAAGGCGCCATCACTGCATCGCCCGTGACCGGCCTATTATAGAACTCAGGGGCTCTCAATCTGTTTTGACTTTTCCGCATTTACTAGAAGATTTTATTCAAGACCAAGACGTTCTAAGAAACTGAGAAAAGTACTTAAAAGCTTATGTAGTAAATAGGAAAAAAAATAAGACTAACACCCTTATTTTTTGCTCAAGTTCGGTTCGGTTAATAAGCACTCGCAAAAACGTATACCTACCTAGTTTCAGATTACAGAAGCTCGTCCCTTTGCGTGCTACGACGGGAAAGCGGCGCACAGTTTGAGAACCCCTGACATAGTAGTGTGTTTACTCTACAACTTTTGTTTTACTCACACTCAGTTGTCAGTGGTTTTTGTACGACGTTATGGCAGTATAGTACCTGTTTAGTGGGCCCCTGTTAGAGGTTAAGTGCAGTAGGCAGGTAAACAAGGATGTATTGTAGAGCTAGAGGTGAGATAGTAAGATGAATAAGTTTTGGTAATAAATGGTCTAATTTTACAGTTTAAAAAAGTCTTTGCTACTCGTAAGCTACGATTAAGCGCTAGCCAGATTTGTGAATACTAATCGGTCTAGCCGGGCAGCCGTTTAGGCGGAGTTCAGTGGCATAAAAACACGTCAGTAGAATTATATGTGTATGTATGAGTGACACAAATTTCATATAAATCGAAGGTAGGGTTTCCCGCCGCAACCATTTGACAGTTTATGAAACCTTCAACTTTGTAGATCTGTGACTTGACTTGTAATTTGTCAACTTTTACATTGTAAAAGTTAGGAGGCTTTGCCAACAGGAAAAAACATGAACATACCTAACTGCCTACCTACTGTGGTAAGGTTGAAGCTGATGTGGAAAAGAGACAACGCAGTACGCCGTGTAGCGCGCCATCTCGCTTCTTGCAAGTTAAAAAAAGTAGTGTTACCCGGTCAGATTACTGGATAAGCAAGGCTATTCACAATATTTAAATCATAGATGCTAAAATGAAGTCACAATCTCCAAACAAAGTAACCCGAACGACCTGCTGGCAGTTTTATTTATAACGTCTTTAGCATACATAACCATTCGCGTCTGATTTTCATACAAATGTGTTTATTAGTTTCTAGGTTTACCGTTTATCAAACGTAGTGACACGGATATCATAGTTACTGACCATTTATAACTCTATCATGGCCGACTTTTATGGGATTTCAATGAAATTGTTTTTAGAAGAAGTCGTTTGGAATGTTTTAAAATGTTTGTTGGTTTTGGTTGTCTTATTAGGATGTAGTAATAATTCTATAAAAGTAAATCCCATGTTCTTTCTATCTATACACCTATAGCTTTCGTTGCTTATGGGCAAAACCGCCTTTTTCTTATATCTTTCTCTTCTCAATGTTTTGAGCGATTTCTTGACACTTGAGCCACATGAGTCCCTTGCTTTCTATCTAATTGTCTAAAGCAGAGTGATTTTTTTTACTTAAAACAGACCAATATACTATATCCCTCTGCTTAAAACAGGGATCTTCTTCTGTAAATTTTCCCTTCGACAAAAACACGTTCACAGTCTACCTAAACACGTGTATTACATATATAATATGAACGAGTTATTACGAGTTAGAACATGGCCGACCTTGCCCCGGCCAGCCGTGACCAACGCTGAACCGCGATACATATCACACTTCCTACGTGCACAATACTGCTCACCCTGAATGATGGACAGAATATTCAGTTAGATAGCGTCGCCCCGTGGACTTAAACAATGACACGCTATTTTTGGGTCGAATATGACCATGTTACGAGATATTAATCCACTTTATATTTCGTCATTTTATACTGGGTATGACAAAATACATGGTTTTAAAGTACGTTTAGGCAATAACTTTAAAATAGTTACTAGTCAAACTTATAGGCTCAAAAATACTAATTCTGGAAGGTCAAAGAGATCATAACAAACAAGTACCTTTCTCCCATAAAAAAATGATAATTAAGTATAGGCGATTGGAAGTACTTAATGATTTCCCTCCTTATTCAATATTATTAATTACTCCTTATAATATTAATTATTCTTACATTAAAAGCTCCTAAAGTAAATCTTACTGTACAAGCAAGACGGCGCAATACGATTCGTAACTCCGACAGATCAACTTTACAGCTGCACAGCAAAGTCTAGTACAGTTGGCATTGAGAAAAGCCAACACGTTATCACAGCATCATCGCTGCGCGTGCGCCGCGTGACGGGTCATGAGGGCTCCACTCGTAGGCTCAGGACTAGGATGCTCTATGAAATGACGGTTTATTTTATGATTATTTGTGCGTGTGTCCGTTGGTTGGTTCTCCCAATAAGATTTAGACGACCCGTCTTATACTAGATACATACTTTGACCGTATTGTGCAACTGATCGATCTATATTTTTTCTGGTCATAAAAATATTTGTCAGTTACTTTATAATTAAGGGGCACACAAGTCAAAGAGTTTAATAAATAGACTATTGAATATTATGTTTTATTTAATTTTAAGCGTTGTGTTAGCTCTGCGTCTTAAAAGTCCTTACTTTGATAGACAACCAGATTTCCATTGTTCAAAAGCAACAAGTCAACCATGTTTAAAACAGTCTTAAAACTCAGTCAATTAGTTTTACTGTGTCACGATACAATGCACAGGCGAGGCGGAAGCTGTCCATCAATAAAAAGTGCGCGATGAGCCGGCGAGCCCTGCCCTCACTGCCCTTCCTCCTTCTGTGATTGTAGCCCTGGGCTGCTTCCCGGGGCAGTGTCGTGGAACGGGATAGATTGTCCCGGACACGGTTGGTGACAGTACTGGCTGCGTTTTGTATGAAGTTTATTGTTATTGATGCGGATTGAGACGGTTGAAAATGTTAGAGTAATTTATGAAAGGAACAACAAAGTTTATTGAACTTACTTGTCAATTGACATTTTATAAAATGTAGCTTTAAGTTATAAAATATCTGTTGCCCAATACTTATGCTAATGCTTAATGTTTTGTATTATTCAAAGTTAGTCCTCTCGACAATCGGGAGAGCAAATTTTATCCCATTATGAGTAAAATCTGAACAGGCACTAGAAAAATAATGTTAAAATGACGTTAGCCATAGTAAGTATATAGTCAGTAAGATAGTTATTTCACAAAACTATGACAAGGCCGCACTAGTATTCAAGTGAATACTTAAGACCACCAACAGGCTGTATAATTACGTAAACTTGAATTTTCTATTCATCACACAAAGAAACAGCGTCACAAAATATTCCATACAAAAATTCCTATCGAAAAATCCACTTTAATTATAATTTTATGTTGGTATTAAAGTACCATAGTTGATGGTCTCGGGGCCACCTCCCGCCGTCCTCAGACCTCCGTCCTTCATAATTACCACACATTTATATATCAATTAATTGTTTTATTAAAGCACTGACAAATGTTATGTATAAATTAATAATGTTATGTTAATGACAGCTATTAATTTGGTGATTTGTGAGTAAGCCGCCATGTTAGGAGATTCGTTTTAAAGGCTCGGTGAGATATGGTAACAACTTTGTAATATTATATACAGATGATATTTCTCTTTAATGGTGTCTATTTTTGTGATGATATGTTATAATTTATGATTTAACAGCTGTTCATAAATTAATGATATTCTACGTTTTCCTAACGAGCTAATTTGTAGTTTGCGTGTAACACTAATTACGTTAATGTATCATCTTCTCATGGTTTTACAAGTTTCTATTTAACTATCATTGTGAATAAGTTACAGACAAATTGATCTCACGTACGCAACTTATGAAAACGCGGTTGCGTTGCATGTCTGATGTATTTAATTTTTAGTTGATGTTACAAAATAAAAATCCAGATATCATAATTCGTGGCAAACGTGATATCAATTTATCTCTTAAAGTACTCCATATTTAATAAGACTCTGTGCAACTAACTTCTTTTAAAACAGGCAAGAAAATTTAACCGTACGCAATTAACGTTTGTATTAATTACTGTTTTAATTTGTTTCAGGTGAGTAATTGAGTCTTGACGATTATAGCAACAGTTTCGTAAGTTATTCGATTCTATTAATACAATCCTAGATACCACACTAATACTTAGATATTGCATAGGTTCGTATCTATCGTTGTAAATGAGTATGCATAGATTGCGTTATATTGATTAGTATACAATTAGATGTGAAATAAGTTCATATGTCAGAACACCGGGAAGTGATTGATGAATGTGTGCGGTGCGAGTGTCCGTTGTTATACGTCAATTTTGTCAAGCCACGTTACCAGCGAAGCAAGCACAAGTCTAGTGATATTTAGTAACATTTGTTTTTATTCTTCTTATTGTTTTTTGTGACTACTTTTTTATTTAGTACTAAAAACTCGGGTAAATTCAGGTGCGATAACTCAGCACATCACCAAGATTTGAAATACTAATAAAGCTTAACATCAAATTATAATTAATTAAGTTTTTAACATGACCTTGAAAATACTGCTAAAATCAATCTGTATTCAAAGAGATAAAACAAAACGAGTTGCAAAATAAAACAAACATTACATTCACGAATAAATAAACTATTTACAAATCCGTTTGACGTTGGTCAGTGGAACCCGTCGCCGGAGTGCAGACATGCGTAGATATCTATTATAGAAATCGAATGTATTTTTTATGAAGAACCGTCTGAAATCAATTTATATTTGTAATTAGAGGAAATCAAGATAATGGGAGTTGTTGGACTACCGGTAATCATATGAGATTTAAACGAATCGAGTCTACGTCAATGTTAGCTGAATTAATTCAAGTTTCGAACGAATCCGCTACTAACTTTGATTATTTTTTTGATACCCGACGCAAAACGAGGGGTGTTTTTAGTACGTCGTGTCTGTCTGTCTGTGTGTGGCATCATACGTATGCCATAGACAGACCAAATCGGATTGAGTGATTTCAATTTAATTTTAAGTTTTGGTCGGCTCATTTAAGATTTTACTGTAGGGGTTCTTTTTTATTCTTAATTTTATCCTGTATAATACAAAACTTAAGGGATATCATACCCATTGATTACGTTCTACGAGTAGATAACATACATTACCTGCCTACAAGGTCCTCACAGGAAGAAATCAATTAGAAAAAAATATCATCAACATCGCATGTCCCATAAGTCTGAGTGAAGTCCTGTGAAAGGGCGCGCGGCGGACGTCGCGAGCTGCGCGCGCGCACGCAACGCGACCGAGCTTTCATCGCAATTATAACATACCAGCAAATAACTGGCTATTAGCGTAAACATGGAGATCTACCGTTATTCTAAATAGGAATGACTTTCTTATGGGAATCTACGGTTTTACTGGTGGAGAGCGTGGAAAAACCATTTTGAATTAGAATCCTTAGGCCTTCTTACAATACGTCTTATAGTCTACGTTATATTTTTATCGCTCTAAATAATATTTTATCACAAGTACATGTACATATAATTGTTCGAACATAAATTAACATATTTTGAAAGCAAATTAAGGAAAACACAATTGTGAATATTAATGAATCCGCTTTCCTACATAAAATAAGTAGGGTTCTCATAATGGAAGAAAGATTTAAGAATAAGCCTTTTTTTACCATATTCGTAACATTTGTTTAGTCTAAAATCAATTTCTCCAACAAATTGAATCTAGAAATAAAATACAGTTAGAAACGTGCAGCACTTAAATAGGAATCAGTCCGGTGATAACATTACCATATATGTATATAAGAGGAATTAATACCAGAGGGACTACCACCTCTTAAAATAATATTAATTCAGTTAGATAGAGATGCCGCTCTATAGCAAGTAGTGCCGTCTCGCTCCCACGAATGCAAAGCAAGAGTGGGCCTCCTATATAGATGTATTGATTTTGAATATAAATGCGGTGCGAGGTGGCGCTGTGATCGCTTATTACGGCTCTCGGAGCGACGCTTGCGCACCTCTCAATTATAGCATGCCATCGCGACGCTTAAGGGCGGCAATTGAATGTAGGCAATATTTTAAACTAGTGCAACTGTGTTTCTTGTTCAATACTATTAATGTCATTAGATTATTTTATATAGGGATGAAAAAAAAAATGCGGACAACATCACATACATTGTTCTGAACCCAAAGTAAGTTGCTAAAGCACTTGTGTTGTGGAATTCAGATACAAAGAAGGTACCACAAACACCCAGACCCGAGACAATGTAGACATGTGAATTTTTACATTGACCCAACCGGGGATCGAACCCGGGACCTCAGAGCTAGCGACACCTTGAAACCGGTGCGTACGCCACTCGACCACGGAGGTCGTGAAAACAAGTGAGGTATTATAACCCCCTAGTGACATAGGTTGCGGACATCAAATGGGATTCGATTTGGAAGTATTAATTTAGATCCTGCTTGACCCTATGTCGATATAAGTCCATCCCGGAAAATATATAGGGTCCCATAAATTGGGTAGGGTCCTGGCGCAGTCGTTGAATTCTGAGTGTAGAGCAGAATTCTCAGTAGCTGATTGGTACTTTATCTACCATAGTACTGTTTTAGTGTTGATAATCATATAACCAATAAAAATAGACTTTTTATAGATTTTGACTCATTTACTTTAAACTTAGATACCTACTAATAATTTACTAAACCTGTAAAAATATTTCATTTGCCTTTTACATTATTTCCTAAAGATATAAATAATCAAAATCTTCCAGAGTTTATATTTACTTGCATAAATATAACTGGTTAACATAACAACAAATTGCTCGCTACAAACTAGATTATCCATTAACTACTTAATGGTACTTAAAAGTGAATTAAGCATACCTTTCTTCGTCCATTAGCGGGTAAGCAGATCCCTACAATACAATGGTGTATATCAGCGCGGCCATTACACCGGCTGCGCCCGCGCACGCAAGCGCGTCACTACGCACCACTCAATTATGAGATGCCATCGCAGGGGTGGGACAACACCATTTGTATTGTTAACTTGTTATTAACATGTTTTAACTACAGGTACGATTGATAGGTATACCTATATATACGTTTTTCCCTTTTTGGGTTCCGTTCCCTATGGGTATAATATTAACTAACCATTACTTCGGAACCACTAACTGTCCGTCTGGCACCAGACTGTATCTCAAGAACCATGGTAGCTAGACAACTGAAAATGTCAGACAAGAGACGAGAAGAAGACAAGACTGTTACATAGGTACAATCATAAAATGAGACGGCGAACAGTTGAAGCGGTCGTAAATTAGATATATGACAATTTGTTTCCTTAGCTGGTCTGTAGATACGGAAACCTTTATTGATAATAAAATTAATTAAAGTCCGTATTAGGCGAATTTTAAGGACCTAATAATAACAAGGACTGGTTCGTCTCTTACTGAATTGACGTGCTTTTTCTCTTCGTGCCCAAAGCGCAATACCTACATGGAATAAATGCTTTTAATTTGATAGCTGTAAATTAAAGGTTTACAATCTTTTTACAGCCCTTATAATTTTATATAAATAATAATTCATGTCTACGAATAGCTTCAGCTTTTCATTATGGAGGGAAAATTAATTATTAATCACCCACATTTGAGCGCGCGGCGCTGGACACTGGACAGCCCTAAGCCGCGGGCAGCCGCCGCGACATCCGAGCATTACGCCATTTTGTTTTTTACTTTTTAAAAGCTGCGGCGTTTTGTACAGCCTTATCTCTGGCCGCTTATAAGTTTGTTATTTCTTTTAATATTTTTAATAGCGGATCTGATATCGGATGAAATAGGTATGAAGCTGTTAAGTAGTTTCTTTTTTCTCTGTTGAAGGATTGTAGGCACGCACCCGACTGGCAGGAGATTATAAAAAGTAATTACATTTCATTTAGACGGTGAATCATTGGACGGCAATGCGATATCGATGTCGAGATTTCAAACACATGCGTTTAATTTTAGCACGCAACAAACGATGTTTCATTGTGGTTTTTGTTGTAGATACGTTGAAATTCAATTAAATAGTGGGCGTCTGTTATTAGTACTTGGATTATTGTATAGAAACAAGCTTTATACGCATTTTCCTAAGATTATAGTAACCCAATTATTTCCTTAATAATAAAAACGGAGTGTTTCATTAATGTGACGTCAAAAGTTCTCCGATCATTACCGTATCTATCAATTTACTTTTAAACAGTGACAGACAAATCCTAATGGTTTGCTACAGATAAAGGTCACTTCTTAATCTATTGTGACGGTGCTTACGATGACATTTGGGACCGCCATTAGTAAGACAGCGACTTACCTCCTGTCACATTTTGACAATGTTTTTTTTGCGCTAATGGCAGTGGTACTTTAAGGTGTCTTCTGACGTTAATTTTTTTTTTAATCCCTTCCCTCCGTCCCTACTATGTAGCTGAATAATATGATTGTTTAAAAGTTCATAAAGTATGAAGTTCATGTCTTGTCACATCCATTCTCCAGTTCTGCCTTTGAGATTACTCTTTATTATCATCAAAATCCTTAAAAATTAAACCTCTACATAACATACATATTAAAATTACTTCTTTAATCCCATCAACACATACCTTAAATATAAAATATAAATATTCGCGACAACCCTGTTTGACGTATAAAATGCAGTTCTGTAAGACTTAATCCAGACGATTACATTAGTGTAAGCAGGCGACGACAGCCGCGATCCGACTCGCACGACACGGACGACACGCGACGTATTAAATACTCCATGCGCGTAACTCTTGCAAAAAAATTACAATATTCAAAATGTTCAAGTTTGACAGATTTTAACTTTTAAACAGATGGAGTGTTAGCAAAAAAAAAACGTATAATGGAAAATTTCGAACCTCAGACAGGACTGGAACATGCGACTTTGTGGTTAATGCATCAGTCCCTTTACCATCTAAGCTGCCGAGATCACTGACGTAGAGGTTATAGTTGTAACCAAGATTGATGAATTATGCAGATTTTAGTTGTAGCTATCGAACATGAAAATAGATTAGAGGAAATTCGGTCGAACTGAACAAAAACGTTGGCTTTTCCAACCTACGTTTTTTGGGCTTTCATTACCAAATTGCTCTAAAACATTCCTGACCGGTGAAACTTATTGTGGTAGACTCTAAATACTAAATACATACTAAAAACCTACTTATAAACATTTAGCTATTATTGAATATGCGTGGCAGGTGCCGCGTGCCTTATTTAGGGAGACATGTGTTTGATGTGTTAATGTACAACTAAGCAGCATACTAGTGCAGTTACGATAGCTTCACTATGGTCTATAGTGAGAAACAGACTTAGTTTAGGGATAAGAAAGAAAACACAAGGTTGTGAGACTCGTTCGTGAGTAACGAACATCGCAATGATCTTTATTTTCTTTTCCGAAAGCGAATATGAAAGTATACAATCTACAAAAAGTCTCTAAAGTGGAATACCAACAGCTTACCGTTACGTTAATAAAGTCAACGATTGAGTGACTCTACATTAAAACATTAATACCCATCGCCGGCAGTTTCCGAGGCAAACGGTAGCGGTGTCAGCGTTACGAATGACTCAATCATCCGATAACATCTCTAGGTGACTCCAATAAAGACATTAAAAAAACGAAACTCGGATATCTCCATATCTTCGCATCAGGGGGAATTAGGCCTCGTCACGTCGTGAGCCGTCGCGTGACAGCGTGTAGTGACAGACCTGGAACCACTTAAGGTACTTATTGCAGTTGTGGAAGAGAGACGCCACTCTAAGAACTGTAATCCGCTGTCTCACTCTAAAGCTGCCATAATACGTCAAAAATGCGGTGGTGGTACGCCCTCAGATAATCGCAGCCGTGTAAGCAGCCTACGATGGCCACGATTACTCGATTCAATGCACAATGTGTAATCGAATGGAAGCAGATGTTATCGATTAACGTTTCCGATGCGGACTTAATGAGGACATTATTGGGAATGTTTGAGACGCAATGACTGTATTCTCGCGTTTGTGGAACTATTAAGATACGAATCGCCATTTTGATCTTTTTCAAGAATGCTTTGATTGGCTTCCGTTTCGAGTTGACAGAAGCTTTAGATTAAAATATAGTTTCCTTGAGTACCTAAATGATTATTTTCTTTCGTGCCAGAAATAACTTTCTTGGATTATTTTAAAACAGTACTTTTAATTTAGTTTTACATTTTACTGAATAGATCTTTGTAGGCAAGTGTACTTACAGTAATGGTGACATTTTTTTAATCTATATATGCAGTTACACCTTAGCGAAGGCTTGCCGTGCTTTTGACCATGTAGAATGTGGTAAAAATATACCACTTTTTATTTGCTTCCTTTATAAATGTTTATCCGTTACGCAGTAAACTTTATCGGTAAAGTGCAAATGATGTGTACATAAAAGTCTCGTTAATTTACGAGCTAATTAATAAAATTTACAGTTAATTAAAGTTCGCCACAATAAAATGAAAATGCAACATTAAGTTAAGATTGAACGCTGATTTCGATGAGTTTTCAAATTCATGGGATTATAACAGTTATTATTTAACTTAAGTCTTAAAATGCGGTTAAAGTTTTCTTTTCGAGAGATAAGAGTTTTGTAAACCAACCATAAAATGAGATTTATTATGAATGCGTAAACGCGAATGCTTAAAATTGAACGCGTGAATAGATTCAGTGCATTTTTACGATGCAAACATATTTTATTTTATTTTATGACAATTTCACACGTTGTGCTTTATATTGAATATTCAGCATACTGTCGCATTTATTATTAGATAGGTACGGCTTAACACTTAAGTTGTGATTTACATATTTACAGAATAGGTTTCGATTTTCTTTAGACAGAAAACTAACACATTTATTTATTAAAACAATATTGAACTTCATGTGCAATACATAATTTGTCAGAAACGCCATTTTGTATCTCCGCCCACGTTGCGTAGGCGAGCTGCGCACGGTGCGACTATCTGTCGCACGGAATCGCGACACGACTGCGACGCGCTTGATGTATGCGCACGATTTGTCGCCGCCACTCTCCGGGGGTGGAAGACGGGAGATTGCCGCGAATTTATTATAATTACTACCTCTGACAGAAATGTTTATAAATATTCGAACTTTTCAATCTTCATTTGTATATGTGTTGTTTTAAAATTATATACAACAATGTCCTTACGTATTTGTCAGTATAGACAGAAAGAAAGGCTTATGAACGGTATCTAATTTTAAACTATTCCATTTTTATACAAATTACACATTCTCAAAATAGTAACATATACATCCGACCCTTACTTTATCACTAAACATGACCATTTAAAACAGTCACTACGCCCAACAAGCGATTTTTATCTGGCGATCGTAGACTATCCACACAGCCAGGCACCCCTCTATCCAATCAGCTAATAGTGGTCGCGTCTAATCAATAGGCTGGCTCCACACTTGCGATACGTCGCGGTGTCGGCGTGTCGCGGTATCGCACGGGCGCGTTACAACCTACACCGCGTATCTTGTGTGGAGTACATCAAAGTGAATGTTCTCTCTATCTGTATTGTATCTGTCTAGAACAGGAGTTCTCAAACTTTAGCGTAAGTACTGGATTCTTATTTGAAATTTATACATTAGCAACTCACTTCTTTTAATCTGTGCGCATATAGATGATGTAAGCATAGAGGCATTCAAAATATTAAAAAAAATCAAAACCTATGTCGCTGAGATATTTAAATTATTAAGTTTTTCACATTTAATGTAAAATATTTAAGTTACTTTTATTGTGAACTTTAACTTTTGTCGGCTCATATGTTCAAAAATTCATTGAAGTCCAATATTAATTCGTTTTATAAATCCGAGCAATCAGAAATGGGTGTTTCTCTTTTCACAACCTCATTTTAGACTGAATATCGTTAAACTTTGAGCACCACCCCCTAAGCCAGTGCATGCGGCAGACGATGTCGCGATAGCGGCGCGACCAGTCGCGAGTCGCAACTAATGTGACACTCGCGCCGTAATGAATGGGCCTCTTTAGATCGCCGATACCCGGTATCGACGACAAATGCTTACAATATGGGACGTGCGCGAACAAACTCGTATTTGCTTTGAATTTTCAGTTCCTTCAGGCTGTATGTATGATTTAATTAATCAAAGTTATTTGTTTTTGTTGCGGTTAAGGGAGGGCGCTAACTTTTGTACTGTACTATACGTACATAGTCTTTTAACGTAATTTGAAAAAAATCCCAACCCAAAATATTCAAAATCACTAAGTTTCTTTAAAAACATCAAAGATGTAGGTAAGTATTTTATATTTAAAAGTGTTTTCAGAAACGGCTTTATTAAATAATCCGAACTCATAACAGTTTGCTGGACCAAAAATAAAATAATACCTATATTGACTGACTTTATTAAGATTTTAAGTAACCGTCATCAAAATAACTGTATTAAGAATATCAAGGTTTTTATCATCCTATACTTAATCATTAACGATCTTTCTGATTACGTTACGAAGAAAACTAAAGAATGTTCTGCAAAAAGTTTTGCTGCAACCAACCTCCTTGGTTGGAGAGGGACAGAAAGTGTGAAATATTTAGGATGAAAGAGATGCAAGATGATAGCTGTGAATATAATAACGTGTATAAGTAATGTGACATTATTTTGTTTGTTTTAAATTGTAGTTTCGGTTAGTGTTTTAGGAGTAGGTCGGAGAGTAAGCGATTAGCGATTCATATAAGTCCATTTCATAATTACATAATACAAGATTAATAATTGGGTAAAATTAAAAATCCAAATCAATACCAATTAAAATTATTCGATTCAAAATTTACGGCCAGTCATAGAGAGTCATAAAAAGGTAGCGCATTAAACATTTTCGATCTAATCTTATCAATGCCCAACCGAATGAAGATATGTTAATTATTCCCTCGTTAATTGTATGGGAGAATGTGACACGGTTACTAATTAACCTCTTTTCTTATCAAATTCTCTTTCACTGAGAGATTTATTGAGACGCGTGGCTAATTAAAAGGCTGATGGGATCACATCTGACTGTTTGCAACACTTTGTGGTACGGACACGATAACTTAAGGTAACAAATGGCTGTTGAATGGTAATGAGATAGTTTGAGCAACGCTTACGAGAACCATTTTATATGGAAACGGTTTGAACTTGATTCCACTCAATACTCTAGTTAGAGAATGCTATAAAGTGCAGGGATTGACAATTAAGGCAAACGTAGTTTTCTAAATAATGTTTGCTGCAGTCCGGTAAGATCACAACGCCAATCCCACTGTGTGCAACGTGTCGCAGGTTCGATCCTCGCAAAGGACAAGCATCCTGAGTCTGGGTGAAATCTGCTACATACGGGTTGATGCCTTAATGCGTTTGCGTGCGAATTGACATCTATTCTATTTTAAATAAGTCGCCCGCATCGAGGAATTTAAGCCTTGCGCGGGGTTTTAAAAACATTCAGGTGACATCCATAATGGTCGATGAAGTATTATAAATAAATAAAAAATCTAGAACGAAACAATAGAGGTTTCATTCCGTGATTCTCGCCCCGCTGTCCGCTCTCTCTGTAACCTCCGCCACCCCATACACGCCGCTATATTTTTCTCTTACGTCGCAAGATGGAGAGCCTTATTAACCCTTATCTCGACACAGCATATAAACACTACATCTTATTTATCAACGACAGACCAGCACGGGACGTTAAAAATAGCCCTAAATTATTTTTGTATGACTTGGGAGCTTACTATGAGGTCTTGAAACAATATTATTGTTGTTGTCGAAGCGAGGTAGACTTATGCACTGTGTAGAGCGCTATCTTGCTCCCACTTGTTATAAAAGCTCATGTGTCGTTATCAAATCACAGTCATTTGTTTTTAAATATCTTTTATGTCCTGCAAGCTTAACAGAATTCCATTAATGTATTTTTTTATTGCAAATCTACTTTAAACGAACATGTCCATAAACAATCAAATCTAACAATAATATATACCCTAACCTTCTATTAATAGAGATTAAATTTCATTACCGCTAATCCTAATAATTGTCTGTGTAGAGAAAATGAATATTGCAAGATTATAATTTGATGTTTAATAGGAGAGCAAATAACATGCAAATATGGTGTAGTGATACCATCGACGGCCTGGGGCGGGCTGTGTGGTGGCCACCACCATGCTGTATCTAATTTTATTGCAAATGTGGAAGAAAGATAGCGCTCTACGCTGAATATAGCGCCGTCCCGCTCCCACAACTGCAAGACTTTAAGACTAAGCGGTAGGTACTCAGGCTATTATAGAAACACATGTTGCAAAGTACATAAACTGTGGGAGCAAGCCTGTAACATAACCTGTTCAATTATGATATGGGTGATAAATTGAGAAAATACTGGATTATGCTATGTATCGCGAATAATGATTAAATAAGGGCGTGGGATAATTAAATGCTTTGATTTTAAAGAATTGAGGCTTTTGTAATCTTACTTCAGTAACGAATTTAGTTTTTATCGCGGGGAGTTTCAGAATCATTCAAGTCATATGCACAGAGATAGTCAATCTCAGAGCAAGCGTTCATGGATCAAACAAATGTTTGTCTTACGAGGATGTAACCTTATTAAATGATGTAACGGGTTACTCACGCTTATTTATCGGGGTAGCCCGACTAGTTTCGGACCCAACCGGAGTCCTTAATCATGAGCAGATACTATCAAAAAATAGAGGATGTAACCCTTGACACGTCGCGCTCTGTGGTTTTGTCGTGGTGACCTATTCAGTTGTTTCAATAGATTAATTTATGAACAAGAATGTAATAAACATAATGTTTTTAAATGTACAAGTTAATTTCCTAATATAATGTATTAAGTTTATCGAAAACGTTAATATATGATAGCTCTATTCCCACAACACAGAACTCTGGTCATTAATAAAACACAATCAAAGAAACCTTCTCATAATCATCACTAATAGCATCCTCCAATTAACTCTATAATCAATAATTATAAATAAGGCACATACAATTATCAGCTGCGGTGCAATTACCTTAATAACTTCATTTAGTTTCGTCAGCTAGTTGTAAAGAGAACAATTTACGACATTATCAAATCAGTTAACTGGGGTGGTATTTAACTGAAATATGTATATTTTGTATTTTGGTACACTTGATTAACGAATACAAGGATTTTATTTTCGATTAAATGAGTGCTTATCGTTTGTGAATTTTTAACGGGTCGGGTTTCACGTAGATAAGTAATATCATTGCAATTGCGGAAATGTGCACTACGGGATGTAGAGAAGACTCTCTTTTCCACAATTGCAATAATATTAATATAAAAATTGGCGGCCCGCAGGATAGAAGGGCAAACGTGCAGTGATTTTATTTTTTTAGAAAATACATAAAGCTCGCTCTCACATAATTGTTGGCAAACTGCAAGATATGGATTCTTGCCGTTTGCCGAGAGGGAAATAATGCAACAGCAGGGAAAGCTCTTCAAGCAATTATGACATGTAGCTAAAACCAGAAAATAACTCTATTTTGGCAATTTATGCTTCTGATTTGCAAATGATTGGGTGTTAAAATACCATGTAGTTTATCCACAAGCGTCAATCTAATCAAATATGTTAATAGCCACATTATTTCTCTTCATTATTTATATTCATTTCTTTATCCTTAACCGAACACATAAACAAACATACAAATAACACGCGTAACCTACTCCGTTGCAATTTCTAAACGAGTTCAACATTTCCTGTGGTATTCAAGTATTACCATATAATAAAATATTTACAAGCTGACCTTAATATCACGTATTTTATGGCGGTTTATCTCATCGTATTATAAGCCTGCATTCGATTTGATAATTAAAACTTAAAACTCTCACCAATTAAGATTATGTAATCAAATTGATTATTAAACTAATGAAAGGGAAAGTTGTTTTGTTTTGTGTTTGTCAGTAAGCGGAAAAACTGTTGGTCTATTCAATGAGAATAGGTATGGTATCGTTTTATCCGAAGTAAATAAGCTATCTTTTTCCATACTAATATTACAAAGGTGAATTACATTCTAAGACTATCCACAACGTTTTTCCTGAAACATTTGTCAATTATTGACTTATTACTTAATTATCTGGCTATCATATTGTCTAATACTAGAAGTATCGTACTAAATCTAATTAATTGTAAAGAATACTTTTTACTTTTATCGCGATAATGTAGAAAACCAAGCCACCTGCCGATATACCACGTGGGCTCTTACGAATACTTGCTTGAAAAGCAAATCAACACAGCAACACTACCTTAACCTATACCCAATGCATAAAAAAACAGTTTAATCTCTTCTCCCAAACATTTCGCTTGTCCTACATCAGCTGGCTCACAGCATCAGTCCGTCTAATCGAGATGACGTTATCTACCATACTGTGCATCTCTCCGTCCATCTACACAGATCTCCGATAGCATCTCAAACGGCTGACAGATGTAATCCACGTGTATGTGCGATTAGCTAAACAATAGTCCATGTAGGGCGGTTATAGCGGGATAGAGGACAGAAGTCCCACTCTGTAGAAGACGAGGGAAAAGATTCAGCTGAATTATTAATTAACTTAATTTAAATTGGTTGCATTTCTTTTGATTCTTCCGTAATCGTGCATTTAAAAATAAAAGTATAAATATACAATATTTATTATGCATTCACGACTTATTAACTTCACTGGTTACAACGTCGGATTCAATATCGTAAAGGAATTCGACACAAAAGTTAAGAGACAGGATTAATCTACAACGTAAACCAAGAAAGTATACTTCGAGCCCTTTAAACCTTTTGTCTTCACTTTATTACGGGTATGTAACACGAGACGGGCAGACAGACAAGGCGTGAAGCGTGAAAGTTAGCGTGACAAGTAACACGATGCGATGACGTCACGCCCATGGGAGAAGAGGCTGAGGCGGGGCGGGGGGGGGGGGGGTGACTGCAGTAAAGATTTCTTACCCAGATAAATTCTCAATTAATTTCTATCTCATGATAATAGGCAATTAATCAGAAGCTACACGGCTATGGTAATTAGATCTCTTTCGCTTTTTACGCTATCTCGATAATTTGTAGTGCGTGAGTAGGCTGAGGTTTTTAAGGCTGTATTGTCGTTCGTGCTTGTAAGAACATAAGCAGATAACATTTAGTCAGGATGAAATACCTATTAGTCTAAGAACAAAGGCTAGCATTACATAAATTGAGCTATTGGCTGTCGTTTCACTTTACCTAAGTTTCTAAGTTTCTTTGTAGGTTTATTCTGGTTCCACGCTAAGGACAGAGAAAGTGATGGCTAATGTTCAAGCTTTCATTATTATTTGCACAAATTAGCTAATCAACCCTAATAAATCGATAATTAAATATCTTTAACTCACTTTCCACAATATTAACCATATTAATTGTAAACCAGTGATGCAGTTAACTTTGATGATGACGAAGAATTTTGTTTTATTAGGCGATGGACTCGTTATAGTCACCTACCTCCTCTGGGAAGAGAGCAGTTAGTGTGGGACTCCTACTGACTAAACCTGAACAACCGTGCTACGTGTCCCGCATTTGATGTATGAGAATGCCCGATCCCAACCTAACAAAAAAATATTGTGTGTAGCTTTTCTATTACAATTAAATTACATCAAAAGTAATCTAAACCGTCACCCGACAGTTCTCATTTCTATTGTTTACAAGACAAAAACACCATGTAATCCAATCACACAGACACACAGACGGACAGACAAGCCGCGAGGTGTGAAAGTAGTGTCAGTTTACGTAGAGAAGTACCGCGTGACGTGTGGGTGTAGTGTGTCACTATTGTTACCGGGTAGAGTTACTCATTGTGAAACGATCAGCCGACTGAAAACATGCGGTCAAAGATTTCTCCTAATGTGCGAGATGGATGTGAGGTTATATGTATAATAACACCTACCTATATTTACCCCTCTCCTGGGAACAAGCTTTACAGGCAAGGCATTGATAACGAAGCTATATAGCTCACTGCGGTTTGGCGATTTCTGATTCCAATATTTGGAATCCAGGTTTCATAAAACAATTTTTTTCACCGTCGTCTCTTATTTAGGACTGCTGTCGTTGTAAGCGGTGTCTTACTTCCACACTTAATTCGGACAAATTAAATTAAATCTACAAAACATAAAAATGGATATAGAGAAAAAAAGAACAAATATCAAATACGTCTAAATCACTGGCAAGCCAGATGATATAGTGCTGTACAGACACCAATTCAGCTTTTAACATTAAAGCTCATAAAATACATAAGGAAAGTGTTTTTCTTTTGCTAAAAGAAGGTACGAAAGCAATCCTCAAGCAAACTCCGACGAAACTGCTAATTGGCTATCAATACTGAGTCCCAACTAACATGATCATAACTCAATCATAGTCAACACATGCAACATATGCAAAATATGCAATCACTATTGAGAAAATAATAACTCCTATTACGATTGCCATAAGGTTCAATTTCGTATAGCACTAGCGAAAAAAATACTAGAAATAAGCAACACAACGAATAGTCTGGCATCCATAAAATAAAACACATTTACACAATAATAACATGTTCTTATTCGTGTGAAAAATAACGCAAGTAACCATTAGCTTTGTAATTGTTGGGGAAACTTTAAGGTATAAAATAAAAATGTACTTCTCAATACGTTTGCCTATGAGTGTGGATATACAGAAGGCGTACTCCGAACAATACAGAAATGTAATCAATAAATAAATCAATCAAAAAAAGATTTATCAGTCATCCAATGGTAAGGTATTTAATTTATTTTACTAAAATTGTGTTCTAAATACTTTTGTGAAAAACATAAAAAATATAAAAATCTTAAGTATTTATTTTAAATCTCATGTCACTTTTATTTATATTGTCTTATTTAAAATCACCTTATTTATTATCCTTCTGTAATAATTTACGAGGTGTTCCTATCTCACCCGCGGGCACGCACCGAGACTATCTGGACGCCATCTTGTTGTGGGACGTCACGTTATTTATGGCGCGATCCATCAAAAACGTTCAATTTTGCGGTTACACCTGTTCGCATTGCTTTTTACTGCAGAAAGGCGTTTCTGAAATTCATTTACTATTTGTGTAATAAATACATGGAAAAGTAATGCTGATATTGTTACTTTAAGAGCTAGTTTTAAAGGCAAACACATATTTTTATATTGAAATCCATCGAAATCCTTTGTTTCAATAGTTTACTTATCTGAAGTTAATTTAGATAAATTTTATAAAGAGAAGATTATCCAAGACAAAGTTTATCCAATTCGCAATGGTGCTCAATATTAATAGCATCGTAGATATTATATTAAATTTATTAAAAAGTCCTTTCTGCGTCATCGTTGGCTTTTCTTATACGTAACAACAGCCGTCATAACCTTTAAAGTCGAAGCAAAAAACATCGCTCGAGTTGAAATCCATTGCCGGCGATGGTATATCACTCTTGATTCAACTCAAATTATACATTAATCATGTTTGTAACGCAACCAGTGGCCGTTATGGTTGATGCACCACAAAGAAATCGATGAAAAAAAGGCATATTCTAATATCGCATTAAATGGCAAGGGCTGGTTATGTTTAACTCCTAAGACTATCAGAAGTGTTCGGAATTACAGCAAAGAGCCACCTTTATCCGTCCCGGTGTTTTTGACACTATCAAGTGTCAAGTGGAGACGTACAGCCATTTAAGAAACTTCACTCATCTGACATTTTTGATCCTGAATTTGGTCGTAAACTAGCACAAGAACAGTCCTACACAGATAAATGAGGGTAGAAATTTCTTGGGCATTGCATGATGATAGAAAGAACTAGAAATAAAAACTAATTAAATAATTGTTTTAAAGCAGTTACACAGCCATAAGTGAATCTTCCTCCACACATTCTAAGAATGGCACGTTGATTCCGTCATTACGCACATAGATGGCGCTGTTCACAGTTATCACAACACAACAAAGTTTAATCATTACTAATCTACCATTTCCTCTTAACTGTTTCACTGTTTTTATGACCACACACATTTACACTTGCTACAACCCTTATTTCTTGTACATAAGAGCTCTTTCTTTGCTTTTTTTACACCGTGAAGTTGGTTTTCAAAGCTTGAGAAGTGATATTGTTGCAGTCTTTAATTGTAATGCAATAAGGGTGAGATTGCAGTAGCAAATTAAGCTTTTTAAAGGCTGTATACAATAAGTGTTCTGTTATTACGTAGGTAATGTTTCCCAGAGCTGATAATAGTTGCGTGTCATCTGTGGAGTCACTTTCTATGACGTTCGCGTGCGGTGCTCTATGCTGTGAAGTTTTACGTTTGAAATATGTATTTACGTATCGTTAAGAGCTGTTATTATGAGAAACACATACGATTACTTTGAAGATTAAAATTACAACACAAAGTTGAGGGAAACTGGATTTAAACTCATAATCTTAAAGTACTAGTCTATTAGGAAGGTCCTCAAGCTGTCACCTATCACACCCACAACATAGAAATCATGACGTTTTATTACAACCCACCATTGTAAACTGAACTACATTCCAGGACTAATAAAGTCGAAAGCAGCTCTACTTACATTGGATTTATCACACTACAATCCATTTTATCTGGACCCATGAAAACGCACAAATAGTAACAAATTGCAGTTCAATTTACACTGGGAATTTATAATGCGCTCACATAGAATTGGCTTCGTTAGCGCCCTTCATTTCGATGCTACACAGTAAGCAATAAACGTCCAATTTACGACAACGGCACTATAAATAGTTCGTTCATAATCTTGTATTATAATACTCGTGATATTTTAAGACTTTTATTAGAGTAATTCAGTTTTAATTAGCTTTTTGGAAGATGTATCTTAATTGCTACAAGTATTTCTTCTTTCATAAATTTCCCGAGGAACGTTTAGTGTTTTGGGTTGTAATCACCGTTAGGCACTTAAGTGTCATAAAACATACCAACTTAATTATTAACGTGATTACCTAATCTTTAATTTGTTTCCTTGGATGAACCCTCATCTCACTCAATAACTCATCATATAAATAGGATTGGGAAAACTAAAACTGTTTTAAAGAACAGCCAGTGCCAAAAGTGTTTGTTTACCACCAAGTATCTCACCAATAGCAACTAATTAAAGCGGAATCTTAGACACGTAGGCAGTCTGCCGCATGAGGAGATAATTGCAGGTCCCAGCGGCCGCGTGCCAGGCATGGCTGGAAGACGAGGGGAATAGTTGGAGCTGCTGCAAGTTGCTGGCGACCAGCGACGAGGGAGTAAACATCTTCCAAGAGGTTTTATTATAGCGAAACGAGAAATAGCTAGCATGATAAATGGTCTTTAGAAGTTAATAAAATAGGCTTTTGCCATGCAGTTGGATGAGTCGGATGTCTGACGCTAAAAACAGCGTCTATAAAATCTGAAATGGTGAATGAAGTGGAAACGACCTCTTTCTGGAATACATAAGTGTAACAGTATTTACATAAACAGTACACCGTTACTGACTGTTCAAATATTCCAGTTTATTTTTATCCGAGCAAAGCCATGAAAACGATAAATAATATCTCATTTCATAAATGTTTTAAAAATGTTGCTTATTAACATGTTATGAGATTAAATAAAGTTAATAGTAAGGATATCCTAACAGTCACATGAGTTTTGTTTAATAAACAACATGTTATTATAGAGATACTCTCACGGACTGCGCCGGTGCATGTGAAAGTATCAGAATATTCAGAATTGTTTGCGCGCGGTTCCCGGCCTGTCGAATGCTAACAGACAATAGATAGGCAATGCATATGTTACCTTCATAGGTATTAACAGTATTTTCTGACTCCTTTTTTTTAATATTCATAATCCTCTATTGATGACTCGGATACACTCATCTAAACAGTACTTTGTGTATACTTACTCCCAATTAATAAAGGCTCTAATTCGAGGTGATCTCATCTCCCACAACCCCACAACGTAAACACCATCTAACCACAGCATCCGCTAGATCTCCACGCGTGATCCGCGAACAGGAAATAACAGTTTAATAACAGTGGATAATTATTTAATTCGTTTCAATCTGAGCTCGGACCGGTCCTGATATCGCACTGGAGACGTGCTGACCCGGGATACGCTAAGTCAAGTTAAATGTTTTATGCTTTTTAGATCGCAATTAATGATTAGAAGAACAGTAGGTCAGTTTCAAGTTCAAGAATCTTTACACTGTCGAATGTTTTAGAAACTTTTATTTCCTTTATTTTTCTACCTGCTTTTTTTGCAAGTCCAATTTGACAGGGTCCATATTGAGATGTGACCATAGTTATAATTTACCACCTGTGTACCATTATGGTATGCAATAAATATTTGACCTATTTCTGATTTCGACGGTGCTGAAATTTTGCTTAAATTAATGGTGATATGGTACCAATCTGACACTGGGGCTGGAAGATGACCTTAAAAGTTCCACAATAACGACACTGGCCTTGCCAAATACTTAGATCCCAAAGAAAAAAAGCAAGGTATACCTCAATTCCAGCCAGAGTCGCGCAGAGTATGCGCGAGCGATCCCGTGACTAAGGCAGTAGAAGGGGCCTGGGGTGTTTTTAGTCGGTGGAAGTCCGACATATCCCCACGCCGTGCCCTCGACGTGGTTTGAAGACATTAGCGTTTCACGCCGAAAAAAAAAGGTGTAACTCAATTAAATGAAGGATTGCAACGCACTGCCGTACTCCGACACAAAAACGCGGATGACGTAGCACGGCGGTTCAGATTTAGTCAGTAATTGAAATGTGGAATTCCCCGCCTTTACAAAAAAAACCGTATTCAGTTATAGGTTTCAGCCACTAAACAAATGTAACTAATCTATGATATGTATTTAGGAATATATAAGTATGTTTATTAGTTGTTGTACTCATAATACATGCTTAGTTAGGTTTGAGACTAGATAATGTTCTGTGAAAGTTGTAAAATATAGCTATCGGTGCCTATTTACCTACATAACATATGTAAAACGCAGTTCGCGTGTTAGTATTTCTCGTATGACAATTAACAGACAATTACAATAGCCATCCACGATATTTAAAGCTGTACACAACATGCCATGTCAGCCATCAAAATAATTAAACTTACTTTCTCGGTAACTATTACTTGGTACTGATCAATCGCGGGTTGTGTATTTACAACGTCTATCTTTTGCAATTATGTAAATTAAAATGAAAGTTTTTTATTTGATATTTAACCTAGGTATTTGCAGTTATGACTATTTACCAGTTTGCTTTTCAATTCTTTCTTCTACATTTAAATATCTGTTTTATTAGTGGTTTCTTAGGTTTACGCGAATGTTAGACATTGAAATGAAACTACTTTTACGGATTTTATCGCGGTTTAATTTTTTGATTTTGGTTCCCGACGTTTCGACCCCTTTGCAGGTATCATGGTCACGGGTAGAGTCTACCTGGCCACTAAAATCAAAAATTAAACCGCGATAAAATCCGTAAAAGTAGTTTCATTTCAATATCTGTTTTATTGTTATATTCCTGTCAAACTTCGTCATTGTTTGACAAGCTAAGTGAGCGTCAAACGCGTCATTTCACGGGCTATTGTCTCCAGTTATCACCGTGAAGTCTAATACATTACAACTGTCCATAAAGCAATATGTAAATAAACTACCTTCCTGCCTTTAATTTAGCAGACCAAAAATACCAGAAACAGGGATGTATGTATGGGGAATTTAAATAAAACAACTGTTTATTGATCTATCGACTGGCGTTTCAATTAGAATCCGTGACTTTATCAAATAATGTAAACGAGACCATAGCACCATAGAATTAGATGACAGCGCCATCTAGTTAAAAAAAAAACTTTTTTCTAACTTTAGATTGGCACCGAACGATGGCTGTATAATTGATCTTGGACTAGCTTTTGGTTGATGCAGAATATTAAAGTTTAACTATCACAGATCTCACAGAGATCCGATAAGCTTATTAATATTTAGATATGGATCTTATTCAAAACTATTATAATAGAGAGGATGTGGTAATGTAAGTTTATTTAAAAAATAAAAACCTACTCTACATTATAACTTTTATCCATTTAAGATAACAGATCATGTGATCAGATATACTAAGACGAACACATTAAGTATTCTTAACGTTAAACTCGTAACTGGCGACCTCCTTGCTGCATTTGAATCGCCAACAGTTATCCTTATTCTAATAAAACCAGTACTATACGAATAATCATACTGATATACAGGATGTTGTCAAAATGCGTAATTGTATTTTTAATAGCACTGTCTGTGATAGTCTCCAATATCTACTCCAAATGAAAACTAAATCAATGAAATCTCAGAAATCGGCTTAACAGTAATATAGACGATTTTTTTTTCCTGAAGGATGTTTTCTTTTCTATAGGTCAAACTAGCATAGAGTAGGTATGTGAACAGGACTCCTACGACCACGTCTTAAGGTCAAAGGTTGCAGAGTTGTGTCTCTTTTTCACAAATCCAACAATCTTTAAGAGCTGAAGGAAGACCTCCAAACATTTACACCCTGTATAACAGCCAGTATAGTAAGAGTCACACAGACAGACATTCCCACGTAGTCGCGAGTGACGCGCATACCAACACAACGAGCACATAAATAGTTATGTTAATGTATGCGTGTTATTACATACAGGACACCAAACGTGTGCCGTTTTCAATAAATTAATATTATTTTTTAATATGTCGTATATTTCAAGATGGGTCTTGGTCAGCTAAGAGTAGTGGTCTTTGAGAGCCTGAATAAGAAGATGATAGTTGGAGAACATTTTTAAAAAGCCTGTAGTTTTCGTGACACACAATTATTTTATTTCTGGCCAAGGTTAGCTGGAAGAAACCCATTATTGGGTTAGGCTCGCTTTTTGTAAACATTTTTTAAGAGCATACAATAATTTAAACGCAAGACTCTAACAACTGTGGATACCGCATAGGAAAATAGTAACAAATATTCAAACCAATAGATTAAGAAATATCATTACCTAACTCAAGTATCAAGAGACAAATGATCAAACAATTAAAAATAATTGTGAACATAAACTTCACCAAGAGGCTCATGAAAAGCTACCTTCTATAAATCTTATAATTGATGTTGTATCACTTTCTCCCTAATAACAGATAATTATAAAAACGAAAACTTTATCCACGAACGTAGGCTAACTCTTACTATCACACTGTTTACCATGTGGGAGCAAGGCAACGCGCTACAACTCACAAAGCGCTCTCTCTTTTCCACACTTGCAACATTTTTTACTGATTGGTTCAGTTACTGGTGCTAGGCCTCCTTCATGTGACGCTAATAACAGTTATTTTGTTAATAACGTAACGCTGTTTTGATAAATATCTGCTTCATTTGAATGGAATGTTCAGTATTGTGTAAGATGACGGATGGGTTTTCAAGTCATTTATCAAAAACTGGTTCATTTGCTTACAGGCTAGTAGGTAATGATTGTTGTAAGTTGGTAAGTTGGGAGTTAGCATTGTTTTATCAAGTGTGTTTGATAAAGGTACTTTAAAGAGACATGGCTGGCAAGGTATGGGTAGAGGTGATCTTGATCATTTTAATTTGTAAATTGTTAGTTACAATATTTATTCCCTAGCAGATGGATAAACAGATTTCTGCTTTTCAAACAAGAAGACACGTATTATACTGATTTTCTAAAAGCGAAGAATCCCTTTCGCTGTTTGCTAGCGGCTATGAAACTCACATAAAAGTTGGTTGTTATTAATTTTATCCCATGTTTTCCAATAAAGATGAAATTGATTAATTGAAACTGTAAAGCATTATAACAAAATATTCCATTCCTTTATTAACCCCTGGCTTGCGCGGTGCCTTCTGTAGGGGATTCCAATCAGTCACGCGTTTAACCGCAATATTGCTCATCATGTTATTGGCTGCATTCGGATATCTTCGGCTACCTTCGGTTATCATCGGCTATCATCGGTCATCGGGCTTCCGACTAATTAAACATGGAGCTATTGACCCGGTGCCGGTGGCCCGTGCAACCAACCGGAAATGCTCAGATTTACTTTACTTCATCTTAGATTTTCTGTTTTATTATTTTTGAGTGTTGCTTGCAGTTTTTTAACGGCGATCTCTTTAAGATTTCTGAAATTCATAAAATAATTGTAACTATAAACTAAATAAAATTTGATTTTTGTATGTCGTCTGCTCGTTACAACCAAGACACATGTGCAGGCGTCTTCACTGTCTTCATATAAATATCCCAAGTATAAAAAAACTGATTATACACGCATTTGCATATAATATAGAGCAGCGTTAACCCGCGTACGCCTTTGTGTTGAAAGTTTGGTGACCGTCACCCGGTGGCCGCGGTCCTATAGACTCGTCATTGTGTTAATTTCTTTACTCTTTTCCAAACCTGTTGCAAATAAATAAGTGCTAGGTATATCTGGTTGGCTACATTCTTTAATAATGAGACTCAATTATACATGAATTATACGAAACGTTAAAAAGTAATGGGCTACATATTCAAGTAACTGACAATTTTCATAAATCATTCACCAAAATAACCGCCAACTGCCGCTATCCAACACCTTTTAAATTAATAAACAAAAACCAACCAGCCATTACCAGCTACCAGCCACAGTTTACGACGTTTACCGAACTTGTTAACAAAACAGATATGTATTCACAACGCCTGCGCCCGCGCATCACAAAAACTTTTCTATTATACACTGTCAATAAAACTAAACGAGCCAATCAATCGAATAGATCTCGGTTCGCGCTCTTTTTATTAATATCATCGGCATCTACTGAGCAATTACTGGCACTCGAGTGATGTATCGATATTACTCGATAGTTCTCGATTCTCGATTGTATCGGTACTCGGTAGGTCGTGAGATTGTGCGATAGCGGTCGGTAGGACCGGCGCGGCAGCCGCGGGGTTGGCTTCAAAGGGTTTGACGGATGACACGGGTATTTTCACTCAAGGTAGGTCTATGATGATAGGCATATATGACAGATGTACGTATACTTGTGGTCTCTTTGTTCACGTTTATGGTTGTCATGGTGACATATAACGTGACGTAGAATTACATAATTTATTGGCATAGAAAGTAGTTAGTAATTTGAATACCAATATACTGCACATATCTCCACAAACACGTCGATTTTCTATTATTAGAAATACAATATATCTGAAACTAATCTTAGAGTCTATAGGTAATATTTTTCCACAAAGGTCTTGGATAAAACTTAAAAAAAAAACTACAAATGCAAAACTTACGCACCCGCAGTACACTACTAACAGTCGGTAATTTGTCGTCACAATATCGCGACACTATCAATACCCTGACCATAACTAGTTTCCTCAAACGGGTACGGAACCAGAGACCGGGGTTAATGCTGCATAGCATGACAATACACAACCCGTTGGACTCGTTACAGCAAACGCAACACAATATGACTTAGATTAATTAGTTGCACAAACAACAGATAGCCATCTACAGATTAATGATTATAATGATAGATCTATCAGGATACAGACATGATAGGATTGTATTCATGGAATCGAACCTTGGTAGGTACTTGCGAATGGCTTCGTGGGTGACTTGCAAACTGTTGTTAATCGATACTGTTTTATTAATGATGACTGAAATTGTTGTATGTCTTTGTCCCTATGTACTGATTAGCATTACTGATTGTATAATGTTTCTGTTTCTAGGCCCGTCTGCCGGAACTGCGTGGTGTCACCAACAGGCTCCTCTCCTCCGCCGCTGCACGAGCAGGCCTCCTCGCCCCCGCCGCCCGCGCCCGCCTCCCCCCTCACGTCACCCCGCCTGCTGCCCTCACTACCATCCCCGCAACCATCGCACAGCGGCTCCTCAGCACCGAGCGTCTCAAACTCGCCCCATCCGTACTCGTATCCAAACTTTAGAAGAAGTCAACCAGTTCAGAATCAAGGGTTCTCAGAGTTCGGGTTGCTGCACAGTCATAGTGTGTCGCAGCTGAACCAGGCGGGGCAGAGCTACCAGTCGCCGCAATCACCGCAGTCTGCGATGTCGCTGTCGCCGCACCCGCCGCCGCAGGGGAAGTTCCGCGGCCTGCTGGAGCACGCCGAGCGGCTGATGAAGCCGGGGGACCCGCACCGACACTCGCAGAGTGATGACGACTCTGGATGCGCGCTGGAAGAGTACACCTGGGTGCCGCCGGGGCTGAGGCCAGAACAGGTAAATATAGTTTAAATCTTATTAAAATATTCTTTCTCTAGTGCCGACCTTTCCAGACCATCTCTTTACTTGTTATTGTGCTGATAATAATTCTTATGGAAAAGTGACGAAAACAAATGATTAATTTCGTCTAAGATCAAAAAAGACCAATACGTGCATCCTGCAAGTAAAAATTCCAAACGATCCCTCATCTCTCCATTTCCACATACTTTTTCATTTCCATTCACAACTGTTCTCCGCATTAATATCCACAAAAACACGGCATTTACAAAGAGTGCACTTACTTAGCTTCAGACAGTCCACTGTTAGGCACAGACACGGGTACTACTCCCACCTAAGTACCTACCTAGGGACGAAGTAGCCGCTGATGGCCGCCACGTTGCCATGGTAACCACAATGGAGCCTTTGTCCCGCACCCATTGTCACAAACGATGCTCTTTTTTGACGTTTTCTGGCTTTTTGTCAATGGGACCGTTTTTAGGGAAATGGACAGACATTTTTATATCAGTAAATAGCTGATAGTTGAAATAGAAGAATAATGTGTGCAGTAGAGTTTAAAATAAAAAGATAAAAATATAAATATTATAAAACAAAGCAGTAAGTTATACGAACTGTCAGCATGAATAAGTGCTAATAGTCATACCACAGAATTTAGAATAGTACTACGTCATGCTAACACAATGTATTTTTTTTATGAAGTCGTGTGGCCAGCTCCGGTAGACTTCGACTAATATAAACCATAAGGACCACCACCACCGGCCACTTACACACTAAACATTAATATTTATATCGCGTCATTATAAATTCGTTTAACATTAGCGTATGCCGTGACTAAAATCTTAAAAGCTGAATCACAAGAAAGCCAGGAGTCGAGACATTATAACCGTGAATTTAGTCCTAAGATATTAACTTCATGTCATTAGTGACGTTTGTCGGTCTGTCTCGTTATGTATGTCAGTTCAGAGTGACTGCACTTAATATGTCGTTAGGCAGACATACAGATACAAAAAGGGATAATTGTTCAGAAAGAAGACAGATTTAAGAAAACAATGCACAATTTAAATATCAACAAAAATATCACGTCTTGTATTTTGATAACTTTTCATGTTTTATGAGTTTATTTAGAAACTAAGAAAGTATACTCAACCATTCGGATACGTTGTAGTAGATACTTAACTTACCTAAAATAACAAACCAAAAGTAAATAAACTCGCCCGCGGGCGGTCCTCAATAGCGTCTTGAATACCAAAACATTCAGCATTCGGTATTTATAATTACAGTAAAAATACATTAACTTGGAGCCAGTGGAGCACAAAATTAAAATGACTCTCTCACCCTCCGTAATAAGCCGAGCGACCTCAGATATAACGGAATGAATTTTAAGTTGGACTGTCTAAGAGTTTGTTAAGCCTTTGTCAATTGAGAGCTCTATTTAAAACACAGGTCCAAAGAAAATCTTCATTGTATAATAAAAAATAATGGATCGAATGGACTTGTGCCGAGTGGTCAAAGCATAGTATATAGTATAATACACTACAGACTAGAGACTTCAGGCTACAACGCTAAACACAATGTGAGCGACGTGTCGCGGGTTTGATCACCGCATAGGACAAGCGTTTGTGTGATCCACGAATGCTTGTCTTGAGTCTGGGTGTCTTTGTGCATGTAACTAGATTTTTCTCAAACCTCGAAACGAGGAGACAATTTCTAAGGCAAATCTTGAAGGAAGTCGTTACAAAAATGTCTAGGAAGGGCTTTAAGCTACTTAAAGTAAAATAAAAAGTAAAAAGAAATATAGCAAACACAGTATCCGGCATCCTCGAGCAGCCGCGTCTGCCATCATTAACATACATGTTCAGCATTTAACTACCATTCGTATTTAGACCACTATTTGTGATGCGATGCGATTTACTTTATTCTAATCAAGCTTGGTGACATCTCCTAAAATACAGTTGGTATATCCCGCAGTATAACATCCTCTAACAATATACGGAACACACACATTCCGCTCACGTGCCGTTTTCATTGCAACGCCGACTTCATTACCACCCCGTGACGTCATATATATTAGATTTATCTCATCTGCCTTCATCCGGGTTTATTAGGATTTACTTACTGGCAATGAAATGAATAATAAGGTGTGACAGTTTTAATGTTCAATATTGAACTTTGGTTATTACATAATAAGGCACAAATTAAGAAAAAGTTATCTTTCGTTTACCTACAACTCAAAATCATTTTATATTATAATACTAAGCTAATAATAAACCTCCAAGTAAATAAATATACTACATCATAACTACCTACACTGCAACACATTGGCAAATATTTTCTATTCTCTTTCCCCTGGTCCTAAATCAATTAGCCGGTGTAGCCGTATAATATCCCCCTACTAATTTTATAATGCCACTATCACGGTCCACCACAGTCCAAGCTGAACATCTCGTGTAATAACTTAATGTCCTCATTCTGTTGGAAGAATTTATGACTCATAACCTTAAGCTCGTCTTCTCAATTGCATTAGTAGGAGCTCATTTATGTGATGAGTTATTTGTAGCGTTTAGCTGAACTGTAACTATATTTTTACAATAGGTGCCATAAATAATGTCTGACTAGTTGTATTTCATCCTCTGGTCCTATTTAAGAGCTTAGGTTTATTGCTATACCTTATTTAAATAACAAACAATAGATCTGACCGATACTAGGCACAAACTAAAAGACAAAATCCTATGACGCCAATTTGAAAAGTTCGTTCAATAAAATTAAAAACTTGGATCTTTTCGGACGATTTAACTGTTTTGAGACTATATTCCTGCAGGGCAATAGTGAATGGAGAAGATATAACATAGTGAAACAGTCTCAGAACACTAATTAATGCAATCAACCACCTCTAACGTTGAATATCCCAACTTCCAGGTGCACCTGTACTTCTCAGCGCTGCCGGAAGACAAGGTGCCGTACGTGAACAGCGTGGGGGAGAGGTACCGGCTGAAGCAGCTGCTGCAGCAACTGCCGCCGCAGGACAACGAGGTAACTAGCCCACCTCCACCCCACAGCCAGAAGGTAACTACACTGACAGACAGACGCACGCACTACACGCATGACGACACTTACAAGTAGCAAAGACTGCATGAATGGAACTGGAGACAAAGACAGCATGAATAAGAATTTGCTGAGGGTTCGATCTCTTTGCCACTATTTCTTAATGGCGACTGACATCTTCAGCATGTTTTCAAACTTGCCAACAAATAGCTCATCTGTAAGTCCTCGTATGTTTTTGTAAGACCATCGCCTTTGATGGTAGCTAGAGTTATCTATTTAGCATGAGGTGGTGGTATGCGCACTATATTTCATGCATGCACACCAGTTATACTATAATTAGAAGCCCGGCAGCCGTCGAAATTAGATTGTTTTACCTCCCACATGAACGTTGACTAAAGCTAGTTACCAATATTTGACAGAAGGAAACTAGTCACCAGAAAATTCCCTCACGTTACTAATTTTCAACCGTCTAGGTTATTGAATATTAGCAAAGTGATCTAAACACCCTATCCCAAAATCAAGCTACCTACTGTCCAAAAATGATTTACCAGGAGTTGTGAGTATAGTTATACATATATGTTGTGGTATTCCAGGTGCGGTACTGCCACGCGCTGTCTGATGAGGAGCGGAAGGAGTTGCGGCTGTTCAGCGCGCAGAGAAAGCGGGAGGCGCTGGGCAGGGGGCAGGCGAGGCAGCTGCATGCGCCGGCGCCGTGCGACCGGGTGAGTGCTACCTTTATTGATATACCTATATGAGAAAGAAGAATGGATGTAGAAGGCTTTAAAGCAGCTGTCGGGAGCCGAACCCAGGATGCCGCGAGGGCAGGTAAGTGATGGCTATAGTCATAAGAGCACATAAAAAATGAAAAGCACTTCATCCAGGATGGGTACGCTATCTGAACTTGGTCAGCGCAAATCAAGAAGTGGGTATATTATATATATTCTGAACGAAAACTATGTTCTAGAGGCTTAATGATTGTTTTTACTGGACACTAAAATAGCTTCAAAGGCTTTGGTTAGAAATCAATCCATTGGAATTAACCCCTACAACAATCTACATGATGGAACATTTCGTAAACATCTATCTATAAACAGAACCAAATAGCAAGTTACCAAGTTTACCAACAAAACAAATATTATTAAGTGGGACCATCTCAGCATGATTCTATTAGCGGGCCGTGTTGATTAGCTCTGCTCTGTACCCCGGGCACGTCTGCTGCGCTTATGACGTCACCCCGTGGGACCTGCCTCATCAGGGTGCGGACCACGATGCTGGCATTCAATTCAACAGATTAGCTTTATTGAGGCTGTATTAGATATGATATTTGACCGTATGAATTACAAGGTAGAGGGGAAATACGTGATAAATATAATTAAAAGAAATAGACTACAAACATAGAAAATTGGATCCAGATATTAGACAAAGAATCATTACGTTTCTTGATAAGTATGCCAGTCTGATTATTAGGATTTATTTGTGCATGGTGAAATCAAAATCAAAAGTTTTTATTTCAAATAGGCCATTTTTCATGCCTTTTAAAACGTTACAATAATGACTCTAGTTGAACCTACAGGTGAAACAATTAAACACTTGAAACAAAACAGTACGCCAAGCAGATTTACAATCAGCAAATTGATATAATTACTCACTACTTATCAGACTAGACAGAATACTTTTCAGACCATTATTCACTTCTGTATCACATTTGTAATTGTCTTACAAAAAATCGGGCTTAGTCAATGGACCATATGGGTCCTCCAATTAAAAAAGCTTTGGCAAAAAAACCTTCTGACCTCAGATAAAGTCATAGTATATCTAGTACCAAAGTACCAGGGCTACATAAATAACGCCGCAGTCATCCCCTTTCAACCCTCCTGTCCGGTGCAGTTCCGATGTTTTAATCCCGAGCCACATAAATCATAGGGGCTGTTACAATTGATACCGGCATTTTTTCATCCCCTCACTTCTGTTAGTCGGTTATTTCGCAATATATTTCGGTTTGGATGCAACAAGGGTTGAGTTAAAAAAACACAGCTGTTTTTTAAATGAGGAAAATTAATGGCATATTTCAAAGATTTTTTCTATTTATCTCCGTTTTCAGTTGCATTTACTGCTCGGGAACTTCACAGTCGAATTTTTTGAAATAGCTACTTACGAATATTAATGACATTTTCTTTAGCTTTAAAATAATATTTTTGACACATCTAATCACATCCCGTTATAACCTGGAATGTCTCACTGCTGGGCAAAGGCTTCCCCACTCTTCTTTCACTTGTCTCTCTCATGAGCCCCCAGTGATCAATCCGGTAATCATCATCCCGCCATCTCCCTCTTTGTCTGCCTCGATGACGGCGGGTGATATCACAACCTGTGTTCAAATGAATTAGGAAAAGCTTGAATACGAAGGCGACAAAACTGAAATCAAAAAGTTTATAACGAAAAACATCAAGAGATACATTCCTCTTCGCGAACACCCATCAAATCAAAGAATTAAAAAGTTTTCATTTGGAAGCGGAAAATTAGTTAAAAGGAAGTGCACTTCTAATTCATCCGACCCCCTAAATTAAGAGTCGCAATTAAATGCGCAGTAACAATTACCGGTGCGATGTCCCGGGTTCGAATCCCAGACGTGCTTCTTAATCACTCAACTTTTAAATTGGTTTGCCCGATGGCTTTCCTTGTTTTAATGTTAAAGCTCGTTAAATATAATTGTTGCAGTCTGTCCATAGCTGAAATTGTAATTCACATTTTTTTTCCAAAATTGCTGAGTTTTAATTAGTGAAAAGCTTATTGTCAGCGATTTCTTAAAGTAATCTCTATAATTGCATCCCCCTTTATAATGCGAAAACTTTTAGGATTTGTAAATAAATTGAATATTTCCTTCGTCTTTATTTGCATCATGGCAATTGAGCTTGACAGTAAAGATAGGTACAACATATTTTTTTCACAATATTAACATGCATAAGCTGTGATACAGGTAACAGGATATACAGATCAGTCAGTAAAAGTACCTACATAAAGTTTTTAACCATCATTCCACCATAATCCAAAATATCAATTCTTTACTGCTCATCTTAATAAGTAGGAACTACTCCACCTAACAATAAACTACGTAAATACAATGAATAGTGGAGACAGCAAAATGTCAACAAACGTCGCGACGTCCCGCATAAGTGAGTAGACTCGCCCGGGAATCAAACTGCGGACCGAGACATGTCTGACTCATTTAAATGTTAGCCATTGAGAGTAGGGGTATGTAGAGCAGAGAGTATAACGATGAAAATTTTAATTTGTCCTTTTTCAAAGACTGAAAACAGTCTCAATAATTTGATATTGTTGTTAATAAAAAATACAAGTGCCCAAAACAGACAGACGGACAAAAGGTTTTCCCACATTTTAGTACACTTAAATATGTTTTTAATTTGGTTGCGATATTTAAGCAGGTAGCTGAGTTTAAGCCACCACGTTGCTAAGTTCCGTGGGTGCGAACAACTTATTTTAATTTAAATTACTATTTAAATTAAAATAAGTACACAAATATTACCTTATTTTACAGAAACTCCCGCATTAAATAAACAATATCAAATCGTTTGAAATATTTCAAACTTATCCAGGCATCTCGATATCATCCCATCACTATATTAAGTCTTGGAGCAGACAGTCTGGGGCGGGCTGAGAGCTGAGCAAATAAAATCTAACCTCCCTTCCCCCTTTGTGACGTCACGGGTCGCGACATGACGCCCGTCCTTAAGGAAACGCTTTATTTTACTTTTATTAGTGCTCGTAGTGACCACCGAGGTTTCTATAAACAGCTGTAGCTTATAGAGCTACACTGTTTTGTAAAGTTTGAGATGTTTTCTTTAAGTAATTTAAGGTATTATTTTCCGGGAAGCAATACACAGAATTGTGGTGCTTAACTCAAATGAGATAAGTATGGTTGTAGTTATTTTCATTGTAAACTGCTATATAATTAGAAAATGATTTTGTTCAGATTGGTTTGTTCAGATGACAAAATTTACTGTTGTACGTATTAAGTCTAATGTCTGGTAGATAAACCAATATGATACACAGACAAACAGAAGGATATAGAATGAACCTTTTTTAGAATTTAAATTCAAAAAAGATTTCTCCATATAACTTACACCGCAATATCTTCCAAGCTGCATAACGACCTAACCTGAAGTATTTCGCGCCACTCATCACCATTTATAACTAACTTTTGACATCGTCGCTCGGGGCGCACCGGCGCATAAAATCAGCACAATTATGAAAACCATCGCCATGCGCCTTGTGCCTGACACCGTGAAATCATCACCCCCCCCCCCTGTAGCCCCTCCTCCCGACCCCCGCACCCCCGCGGACAATTAGCGGTTAATGTGGTGGAAACACTTTCCACCGTCTGAGAGCACTCTTTCATTTTCTTAGGGGCGCGTTCTCGTTGGAACACGGTACGGGAAAAATAATTTTGAAATAAGCTGTTGTTTTAACAGTCCTAAGATTTATAGCACTTTAAAAAAATTAAATACAATCGAGCTGAAATTTATTTGGGATTCATTGACATACAGTTTTCTACTGACTTCAAAATGTCAATTGAAATGCTCCACTCAGAATTGTGAATATTTTTTTGTATATACATATTAAATTATTATATTTGAAACAATAACTCGCTATTAATAGAGACATCTGGAAGCAAAATGGAGAGGCCTTGCTACCTGTAGAATTTCACACACGCTCTTGAAAATTATTTGTTGACAAGAATGTCTCTGGTCTTCTCAAGTGGGTTTAGTCTACAACCGAGAACAGCAACAAACGACAAATCCTTAGTTCTTGTGTAATGTAAACGCGCGCCATTTGCCGCCAAACTATATCTCAGTACCGCTAGATTGATTTTACGATGACAGGCGACGCCGCGCTCTTTACTGAGTCTTCTCACTGATTTTATATTTCTGGTCCCTACTTAATGATACTTGAAATTAAGTAATGATATTAGTTTAATTCTTACAATAAAATACTATATTATATGTAAAGGTTTAAAAGGGGTAGATGTTTTTGGTCAAAGCATAATGTTGTAACATCTGCATGAAGCCAAGTTCAGCTAAGTTAAGAAGTTACTCATTTATGGTACCCAAAAAAAGAATAAGATTATCCCAAGACTTATTTATCCAAATTACTGCATTCGTAGATTGGTTTTTGCTAATTCTAAATTAGCCTATAATCTGAATACCTACAACCCTTTATCACACACTCGCAATAAATCAGAGACACATGTTTAGCGAAGTTTGTCAAACTCATAACTTACCTAACCCCTTGTTTACCCGCTGATGTGAGGCGACACGACAAACATATCGTATGTTGTGAACAGCGCCATCTGGTGATCATCTGACTGTTTCATACGATGTTTAGGGCTCTTTCAATTTCAATTAGCAAATAATGAAATAAGGAAATATATTTTAGTTTTTAAGTATTTTCCTTTCGAGTCATTCGTTTCATGGAAGAGAAGTTTATTTGCTGTAAATGTCTTCATTCGATATTTCTTCTTAAAGGCTTTAGAATTTTATACTCACTTTAGTAACAAAATCAATTATTAAAATCTGGACGAAAATATAGTAACGACGGAACTTTGAGAGGAGAATATCTGTGACCCTCACAAAGAAAAGTTTTCCCTTCCGTTTACAGAAGAGCTTTCCCGAACGGCATTATAATATGTTTATAGTAGTACATTGAAGATAAGCAAGAAATAGGTACTTCATCTCGAGTCTAGACACTTCTCTAAACCCGCGTCCCGAGTCCTATCGGAGCCACATCTGATACATTGCTTGCTACAAAGACACACGCCCCGTGTGGTCGCCAAATTGCCCATTAAAGGACTTGGAACAATGCGAGGCTATCGTCTCTCAGACGCGACAAGTGGATTAGGGTTAGGTAATTGCATTAGTGTGTGCTAAAGCGGTGCTGTGCTGTTGAGAGTAGATGTCCTCTGGTGTTAGGAGATTTATAGGGCTTAGGTAAGGAGTCAGAGTAGTACGAAACTTGTTTAGTGTTGACTTTATTTTGAGCAAGTTTCTTGCATCATAAGCACTAGGTAACTAACAGTTTTACACTAGAATTTATTGAACAACACAACAGATTATTTAAATTTATATTTGTGGGTATGTGATACGCAGTTGTAAGATATTTCTCGCAGACGTAGTTCCCTAGCCCCGGGTTCTGCGCACCATCTGATAACTTCTGCAACATTTCTCTGGCACACCTGCAGCCACTCGCAGTTACACTCATAAACACAATCTTTCCCCGCTTCGCAACTTTTCACAAGATAAATTACACAACTTCTAGCGCCCTCTGTTATGATTTCTTTGATTTATGGCCCCAAGTAATGAGCACGTGTCGCCGACAGATGGCGTTACTGAGTTGTTTATTAGACTCCCGCCGATTTATTGCTTGGGGTTGTACTACAAGCAACATAAGTGCTTATTGAACAAACACTTATTGTTTCCTTTGAGTGCAAATGTGTGTTTGATTTCATTTTCGTTGGTAATCGTTAGTTTATTAACGTAACTTTGAATCTAAATTGACTAAGGTTTAACGTAACTACAATTAAATAAGACACTTTGAAAGTAGTTGTACGAAATGAATCATAGTATCTTATTATGTGAATTTCATTTTCTCCAGATATTTAAATAGGTGACTACTATTTACGAAGTCAAAGATAACTACTTCCAACTCACCCACTAAATGTAAATAAAAAATCAGGGATAGTACCTACCTATATACCTGAAGCTTAATAATGTTGGAGTCCTGTACAAAAGTTACCTTCTTAAGTCTGTATTTTATAAGTACTATTATTAGCAACTATATTATACTGAGTTCGAAACTGTCGAGAGTGTAATACTTTCTAGCTAAGTAATGTACTTACATTGAAGGATTTTATTTTTGTCATTTTCACTTTCCAGTAAACTACCATCAGATAATACAATTGAACCGCAAAATGATACATCTGAGGTGTACTAAAGTTATATCGTTAAAGTATTAAATAAAACTGAGGTACAGTAATAGTCAGTAACGGGAAAGCGAGTGTCAAGACCAGTCCTACAATTCAAAATATTGCGTTGCAAAATGAATTTTAGTAACTTTACAATCAAAGAATTTAATCGGGTAAGTTTAGCTCAGTAATTACTAAAATTTCATAGTTTTGTGAGTCTGTTCTTATTTTACTTAAAACATTTTACAGCGCCATCTCAAGCAATTTTACAAAAGCTTTGAATACACTTGCGAACTATTTAGTTCATCTATTCGACGCTAGGTGTCCAGACAAAGAGTCTGTCAGCCAAGTTACAGTAATATAAACCAGTCGCTAGATGGCGTTGCCTAAAAATGCCACACAAATTGACTAGATGTCGCCCCGATCCCCTTTCTTAAAGTTTGTTCACCAAAGAAAGTTATGCATCCATTATTATTTTACATTCATAATAAAACAGTCTTAAAACGTTTCCGCGAAGGTGTGAAAATGATTTTTGTTCTTCTTCTTATATTTTTTTATTCCGCGGCGTGGGAACGCGGGCCAGGTAGTGTGTATCACAGATTATAAAGCGTCGTAAAACCGATGGCGAAGCATTATTGTTGTTTATTGTGTTTAGAAGTTGGTTGCATCACGTTCTCCGGACTCCGGCCGAGCTTGGACTACGTGGCATTTCGAATCGTCACACTATTTTCCGATTTAATAAGTTTAAGTCGCGCGAAGACAAAGGAGTTGGACACAAGTTTGTTGTGCTGGCGCGTAGTAAAACTAGATCTAGTGCATAATGCATAGCATAACTACCTGTTTATGCGTTCACGTATATGTGAAATAAAGCTTTATGTTGTATTGAATAGGGTACAAAATCAATCGATAGTTTAATTGTTTTTAAAGTTATAAAGAGTAGATACCTAGGTCAGATTTAATAGTGCAGTAATTACGGGTAACATTTGGGTGGATTAGATAATACCTACCTACATACAAGTGCGAGAATCAAAGCACGCGCGCGTGGGAACGAGAAACAAGTGAGTTTGAAAGCGCAGCTCGGACCCGGCAGGGCCCGGGGCCCGGGGCCGGGGGCACGGGGTACGGGGCCCGGGACCAACAAACAATAGACAAATGTATCTCGTCTCGGCCTCGTTACCCAAAACTGTAACAATCTTTATGGTTACCTAACCCAGATAGAATACGCAACGCAGCGCTATCCGATACTAAAACAATGCTTTTATCTATAAATATTCATTTATTTGTCTTCACATAGTATAACTTGAATCAATTCTGAACTCTAATCCCTTGTGATAAGGTCGTGTGGGACGGGAAATATATTTTTTAAGTGTAAAACAGTTGAATGAACAGGTTAGTGGTTATTTGTGGCGTAAAAGGATTCCTTTATGTTCGGATGTGTGGAGCTGTGGGAGCGGCTCATTAAGTTTACAGGCATTTGGGGTAGGTTCAACACACGGCATGATCTTGTAAAATTAGCCTTGCTGACTGATACACTTGACCCAACGGGATAGGGGACGAATTTAGGTTTTCAGTTCAAAATTCAGATTACAGAACACTAGCTGCTGCCAGCTGATCCTACGGGAACTATCCTATGTTTTAATCCTGGTTTTAAACTACCCGTGTACCAAGTTTCGCTTAAATCCGTTCAGGGGTGTTTGCGTGCAAGAGGAACAAACATCCATACATACAAACTTTTGCGTTTATAATTTAGTTAGTTATCCTGTGATAATATTAATAAGATATAAAACCATATAAAAGTTGCATAATTCTACGCCTATACAACACTGCAAATCTGTTACAAAGACCGACATACAAAACACTTTATGATAATTGAGTCACATTAACAAAAGCAGGCCTACAAACGAGACCGCCTGATCGAGACATGAATGGCCAACATTGGCCACACAAGCACCCAACATATCAATGGAGTTAGACAATAGTCATTCAAGTGACCCAACGTTGGCTCAAACATCCAACATTATGAATGAACCTACCGGCTATATTTAGCCACGTTCTCGGTAACGCATTCACAAGTCTATAAAGTGAGGAATCCGCTGACCATTCATACAATACAGCGCAAACCTGGCTTGGACTGAAATAGTATTTAACAGTACATGGCTTACTATTCATAGATACAGCGGTTGGAGGAAACTAAGCCTTATGTACTATACGACAGTAGGCTTTCATTCAAAGTCAAAGACTTGTATCCTGGGTGCTTCATGAAGAGTGACCTGTTCAATTATAGTTAGAATTTACGAAACTACCAATATTAAAATGTTATTTAAAATTCTAGTCCTTAAATTAATAGAAACAACAGCATAACTTTCAGATAGACGTTATGTATGAGCACGAGTTTCCTCTGTAAGAAGAGGAAGTTAAATATTTTTACGTAACTTCTCAGTTCAGTACCTACATGTACGTACCTACTTCCGTGCTTAACCACTTGACGGGAGATAAATAAGTCCTACTCCACTCAGATATAAATACACTGTTCTTAAAGTAAAATAAGTTATATACATTACAACAACTCCGATCAAGATCAGACCTCTACCTGCCTAAAGCTAGTGCGACATAGATTAATTATGTGACACTAATAAAATACTGTCTAAAAAAGTAACAATGACTGTTAATAAAATATCAATAAAGGCAAGCGCACAACAGTTTATAAAAACGCCTCATGGCGCTTGACGTTTTTTTATAGAAAAAAATCGTATTCAAATTGTGAGGGAGGCTTTTTGCCCTCTCGAAAACACCTGCCATCTAGCGGCTGACGGTCGCAACATATAGGAAGGCTTCTATGTACTACATACACTCTTAAACGTGGTCTAGCATACAAGGAATTCAAGGGCTAGATACAGAGATTTTTTTAATATTGCCAGTACCTACATTGCTACAGAATTTCAAATTTCCACATTATTACACAAGTTTTCACGAAAATCGACACCAGAATGGGCAACAGTAAAAACATCTAACAGTCTCAACTTTTAATACGTCGAGTAGAACAAATCATCAAAGAATTAAACTGTCTGGTTGTAACAAGATCTAATGAAAAAATCTCCCAAAAACCGCTTAAAAGTAATTCAATTTCGCCAAAAACCAGGCGAAACAAAACGAAAAAGTATTTTAATGTAGAGCAGTAAAAACAACAATTTCTTCTAAATGTCTGCAAAGTTTTTACGAGAGCTTATGATCAAAGCTCGCGGGCCGCGCGGACGAATTAGCCAGCGTTTTATGTAAGTAGATCAAAGTTTTTGTGATACCATCGATCAGTAATCATTGGTTTTTAGAGGTCTTTACGAGACCAAACACTTTTGGCCGCGGCAAAAATAAAAATTACCATATAAAAGTACAGGAGCTTTGACAAATATTTTAGTAGATGTAACTTAAAGATGTTTGCCTCATTTATGCTTGAGTAGAAGATTCCGCATTAAGCGCTTCCTGATCATATTCTGTATGAGATATTATTCTACGGAAACATAGCACAATCATCTGGTTAGTACCCATCTGGACCTAAACCACGACCTGTAAAGTTTGCTCCACAAAGTCAGTGAGCGTGCATGATGCACGTCACCTCACAGTTACACGATTTGCGCCAAATCTAATAAACTATTGGACAACACCGCAATTGTGTGTGATCGCAATCCGCGCCGAACAGGCGACAGATGTGCTGCGCGGGCGCACGCCGCAGGGCTGCCCGTCCGATATTATGATAAGCCTTGTCAATACCTTTTATTTGCAAAACGTTTTAACTTAATGTTCGCCAATTAAGTACTTCACACATTTATGCGAAATTAAGTAATTTGTAGTAAAACGATGGCAATTTCTTAATGTTACAGATAGAGTTATCAAGTGAAGTAATGCATAATGTGTGTAGAAAGTTTCTTTGATAATATGGATACTTTTAGTAACTGTATTAAGTTTTAACATTTATATTATCACCAGCCTGCGCAGATAGCAGCGCGTGCGCAGCCCTGCGACATCAAACGCCTCCCGTAACATCCTCTATTTAACCTCAAAACTGATAGTTTTTGCTTCGCTTTTTCTGCGTCTAACATTATGCTTATGTAACTATTTTTTCTATTACTTATCTCTGTTTGATGAGTAAAAAAACTGTTTTCTTCTCCCGACATATGGCGCGCGGCGCGGCGCGTGCGCCAGCACATTGCGTCCGTTTTTTTCGCATCCGATTCGAAATTCAAAATTCAAATATAGCGCATGTGTGCAGACGAATATTGTTGTGGGTTTTTGTCTTTTTTTTTCTTATTATTTCTTGTCGATAAATCCCGTCTGGTCTTTGGAAGAATTAAAAAGTAATAAACAAATATAGAGGTATTATGTCCGCCAGGTGGACAGGCGACCTGGGCGCGTGCCTTTCAGCCCTAATCGCTTTATTGAAGCTTTTTTCTGAATAATTCAGTTTTTGAGGGGATCATATTTAGTTTCGCAAACAAGCAGATTTACGAAACCACTACATGTTTATTACGGAAAATGTTTAATACTCTCCTATTGCACATACACAGTTCCCTCCGCTAGTCCTCTCTCACGTCACGTGCCAGTCACCACGAACCCCACGCTCACCACGTACCCTACAACCACAGCCACCAGTTTTTTGTCTCATCTTTTTGCCTCACCTTCTGGTTGCGCACTTTTTCATGACATCATGACGGCTGTTTAAGCATACTTAATGACGACCGCAGTCGGGGGTAACTATTATATTTATAAGGGACGTTTTTTAAATACTTTCTTAGGGGCTTTCTAATTAATGCGTGTTCGGGATTAGCACTTCTTAATTTGTTTTCTTGTGTTTGAATAATAACCCGTTAATGTGTTGAAAAGGGGTTTTATAAGTTTGTGATAAATTTCGTGAGCAGTAAAATTCTTGTTTCATAGATTTTATGTGAAAGTAGGATCGAATGATGGCCACAGTTTATGCCGCCGTAAATCTGTGATGTCCCACTTAAATGTTCATATCTCATAAACGTAGCTTAAATAGGACATTTCTTGTTTATTGCGAAGATATAACTAACAAAGTTATACGCCAGACAATTTTATCACAACTTTACCTATTATTAATTATTTGTGAACAACATGTCATCACATGTCCTGCAGTACAAGTGCGGCTGCGCAGACGCAGCGGGCCCCGCGCATGCGCCATACGCGTCGCCCACGGAGCACCGACGACCTCGCAAGTATGGGAATATGTCTAAACATGTCATAAACGCGCTTATCACCACAGATACGTATCAAGGAAACACAATAATTGTGGAAAACATAATTATTCAGAGAATATATAATAAGTTCAAAGAATAAGTTTTAATGGCTCCTTTGGTCGTCGTATTTAATATCTGGGCACCACTTAACTTGGGTAATTCCTAGGTAGCTCCAAACGAAACAAGCAAGTTTTATATATTACACAAGCTGGCTTAAGTTTAAGCTTTCTTTCTTAGAACGTCTTTAACCCAGCACTTACTGTTGTTACAATAAGGAAGCTACCAGTTTTACAAAACCGTGACATAATCTTAGATAACTCCTATATGCCATTGTTTATCAGTATTAGCTTACCGACTTCTATCTCAATGCAAGACAAAATGATTTACACACATAAGTACCCCATAAGTTGGTAATATCTGACGGATGGACAGCATTCCACTCCTCGTAAGCTGTTTCTCGTGACTGGTGACGTACTGGGCAGTTCATGTTACCACAGATATTACTAAATAGTAAAAAACTCCTCCCGAGTCATTGCCCTCTCGTGTCATTGCACGAATGCTGTAATTGTTGTAACGTAGGGGTTTTGGCACGCGCCCCGCTTGGTTACAACACTATTCTTTGAGCCTCTAGCTTTTGTGAATTATGTTTGTAGGCGGATAGTGACAGGAAACGGTCGTATCGATATTTTACAGAATTAATGCTCAGTATCGATTATTTGATAGTATTTTCACTTCAAAATGGAATACCTTTAGAGTACGACACTTTGTATTATTCCTTCAACATCGGACATCGTTACAAGACTAAAAACGTTTTACCTACCCAGAATGAATTCACTTTTCAATGATAACAAAGCTAAGAACTAAACTCTCTAAACTTATTTAGTAACAAATATATCGACACCTAAAACTTGATATCGACAAGGGCCCATCACTAATGTGGAAGTACTCTTGTCCTTGGAGAGTGCCCAAGTGTGAGGGCGCATCACCCCGGCAGCAACCCGGCCTCCCGGCAGCACCCCGGCCTCCCGGCAGCACCCCGGCCTCCCGGCAGCCTGGCCGCCAGCGCCTCCATACGAATGAATAGGCTCCACTCAGATATATGGAAAATAACTTTCAGCGTATTATTTATGTCTGCTAGCCATTTGTAATACTCGCGGGTTTTGGCGCTTCATTCAATGAGATACATGATTGGGCACATTTGGGCATTTCAATTTCATTTCTTTAAGGGCTCTGAAGAATAATGAAAACTTTTTTGGAGGTTGTCTATGTTGCTAAGGGTAGTCAGTGACATGAGGAAATAAAATATGAAAACCGATTTAAAATGCTGAAATCAATTGGTGCGCTATTTATTGTTTAGGAAGCTGTGAAAAGTGGGTGGAACTGGGTACTGTGCAATTTAATTTGACCTGCAACAAGTGCTTCTTCGTGGCCTAAATTGAAAAATTACTTTTAATTTTGATTTATATGAAAAAAATATTATTCTAAGAGTCGAAACAAAAATTAACTACACGACAATAACGGAAAATTCTACCAAAAATATCTTAGCTATTAATCCAAAATATATCATATGGGGAAAACAATTCACGTCGAGAATTCCCGATACCCATACAGATGCTACATTCAATATCCCGTCGATCAGATATGATAATATAGCGAGCTTATTAATACCAGCCCTCAGCCCTCAGCCCCAGCATGATTGTCTTAAATCCTTCCGCCATTATGTACGATGTATGACGTCACTGGATTAAGGCCTTACATAAGCAGTAGTTATTCAGAACATATATATCATGTCGAATACTTTGGGATTGTTATTCATAATACTTTATTGTATCCGAAGCGAAATGATTGAGCTATATCAGCTGCATGGTCTCTAACACGTCTGGATACCTACATGAATAAGCACTGTAGATACATTCGCGGGTCTTTTGAAGATTGTAAGCCATTATCGTGATTGGCAAATAGCAATGTCTTAACAAGGCTACAGTGCTGTTACTTTTAATTCTTCATAAGACATTTAGAGAGAGGCACGTTTAGATACGCTTATATCCTAATATAAACGTAATTGGTATCCAAAATCGCTTGCCTACAGAGTAAGTACCAGCAGCAGTATCTGGATGTGGGGAGCGCCCCGGCCCGCCGCGACCTGCCCAATATAATGAAGTGTTGCCGCGATCCGTCACTATCCACATTAACGTATCAAGAACACGCTCGCACTAAAATTAAATAGCACTTAATTCTATAAATATCTGGCTTCTAAATAAGGAATTCGCGTATATTAGCAGCACGTGCCCCACCACGTATATTTAGCTGTCGTCTAGACAACTCTCCGTAAATATGTAATGAATGCTGCATTACTCAGCTCGGAGCGTTTCCCGTCTGCTCAGCATCAGCTTCTTACTTCAAGCCACATGCTGGACGAAATAAGAGTCCTTAAATTGAAAAAAAAATATATGTGCTGTCTCTATAGCTACTCATAACAGCTGAGGATCGGGTGTCGTGACGCAACTTAGGAGAGAACTGTGTCCGGCACTAGCATAGGTAGTTTGAGTTCACTGATGGAATGTTTAAATGCAAGGAGTATCTACATACAAGAGCCATAACTACAATCAAGACAACTTGACTATTATTTATAAGGTACCATCTATCTCTCAATTTAAAATAATATAACTTAACTAGTCGATAAGTGGAAAGAAATTTAACGATACATTAATTTCCAACTCGCATTTAATTTGCTTGTCTACACATGAATTCATAATTACATATTAACTATCATTACTTTGTAGAGAGGCATGCAGTGGTCTCGCGTGTCGCATCCAGTTAATACACAGCACTAATGAGTGTTTCGACACTAGAGTTAATTGTGGTGACGCAGTCGACGTCTTTTTGCCGAGGATGTAATGAACATCGGCATTGGGATGCGTCACACTCCAAAATGTCCGCACCACTCACCGAACAAAAACCTAAGAAAGTTATTCAATTAAAATGCAGTGTAGACATAATAAAACATTATAAACACAAATTAAATTATGATAAACCATTAAAAATACATTTTCGCACAAAAACTTAATTACGTTTATCGCAAAAATCTCCAAACGAGGCCCGGTATGACCGCGCAGCGTGTTTCACTCCGCTACGTCGAAGTAAAAAATTATTCAGTTGCAAATGGCGACATTTTCATTACCCTTTTATTTTACGAGTGGTGTTCGTCGATTGCGATCGGTTCACACAATTAAACACAATATGATTGCTGTTTAAGCTGCCGACACTCAATAACACGAGGGAGTGCCTCCTATCTATATTATTACATCTCTAAAGTCCGCGTTAATTATTTTCTCTTGATTAAAAAGAAATGACAGTTGTTTAGTTATGATTGTTTTATGTCTGATGTGCAGAACTAATTGTGATGCGGACTAAACGATTAAACAGGGGAAATTGTTTATTGCATGCTCCGACTCGTTTTAATAATTTGTAGACGTTTTGCGAGGGTTTCATTGGTTTTCATTTTGATTAAGGGCACTGAAGAATCCTTGCTAAGGTAAATCTACGCACAAAATGTGATATTAAGATAATCGTGTTATACTGCGGCTGACTCGAAAGCGGGCAGATGTTAATTAAAACAAAAGTTAATATTAAGCACTTGTTATGACCACGCTTCCAGGATGAGATACTTGATTTCCATTAGTCTGTGTCCGTAATGTTTCTCCACATTATGTCTCTCTGGTTGTGTTAGCCATTAGATCAAATGAAGATACCAAGAAGCTGACAAACAATCGGCTTGCGGCCGGACAATATTTATAAACTGCCGAGTTCCGCGGAAAGCCACAGGAATTCAATTAATATTGCTTCATCAAAGTGAACCTGATCATTCAGATGCACTTGAGTCACGTGTGCGATGCTCCTCGTCTAAGATTTCGCGAAATTATTTCTATTTTGGTATGTCTGTGACTGTTTTGATAGCATTTAACTGAACGTAGCTTTTAGCCGCTGCAAATAAACGGCGCAAACGCAGGCAGGCGGCCCCCTACAGACTGACGCCGCACAGAGCTACGAATTGCGAATACCTGGACAACATGCATTTATGTCCTTACATGATTTTTCTATTTACATTTATTTTTTAAGCATAACAAAATAAAAATACTGATGATTATAAAATTCAATGAGAGTGTAATAGATGAAGAAGAAACATTTGCACTGAGATTGTAATATAATAAAATATTTTCAAAAGGTGCATACAAGGATAAAACCTGTAAAAATAGACGCTTCAAAATTAATTATCAAAAATATTAATAACATCAAATTTTACGGCTTCATCCGATCTCACACATTTAACGACCCATCAACACCGAATTACTCAAAAAAAGTAAGCAAGTAGTAAACTTTTCATGAATATTGTGTCTGCGGCGTCGGAGCGCAACTCGTGCGCAGATCAAAGCGGCCACGCGACGGGATGCGCAGACGACGTCTCGACGCACCCCCCCCCCCCCCCGGACCGGCGCCCCCGCCCCGCGACCGCGCCCCCTCCCCCTCCGTGGCCATGGCGCCTGCCGCGGGTATTTGCATGCGCCGCACAACTATTGAATACCATTAACATTGTCAATGATTGACTTCATAATGTGGGAGTATCGATGACTAATTTATGGATTAGTGTTGGATGCAAATTCAGTTTTAATGAGTATGCTCGCTTTTATATTTGTAAACATTTCATCGAGGAACATGATTGCATATTTTTATCATGGAACGAAAGGAACGGACTTGTATTGTGGAAGTTATTAATAGGTGTAGTCTCCTTCGTATGTCCGGTGTGATTAAACTTGGCTGGAGCGAGCGTCTGATGCACTTCAGTTTCTTCTTTGCTATGTCTGGCGCACTCAAGGTGACGCCATAGCCTCCCGAAGTAGATTCAAAAACAATTGTGAAGCTTTATATCAACTGCTTCTAATACGACTAAATGTAGAGCTGTAATTTCATCAGAGCCTATAATTCTTTTGATAATCATTAGAGCGTCCTAATTTCCAATCGCTACTACTACTACTTATGGTTGCGGTACCTACTAACGTATAATATGAGAGTAGACAGTACTACGACATCTTACAATAACTTGTGATAATATCCACTTGTTATTCAGATATGTGCGCGGACAATATTGCCCCGAACGTTTTTATGTAACGTAATGTATTTCGCGTTTTGCTTTCCTCGTCGTTTCCCAGAAATTTCCCAAGGTTCAGTCTACAAGGACTCGCCGCCGTAATGAATCTGCGTCCCAATCAGAATTCCGATATTATTATTGATTACAAAAGCTTTTATAAATACAGCTTTTTATAATATGGAGCAATACCCAAATTAGAGGAAATTAATAAGAATTTGGAACAGAAAACTGTGTCCATAGTTGTCAATGATCTAAATTTAAATGAACTCTTAGTTCTATGAATAAGTTTGGATTATTTCGATGAACGCGCTATAAATCTTCTTGATACTTCAGCCGCAACAGTTGAAAGCCTGCCGATAATTTCAGATGTCAACGAATGAACAATAGCTTCCTCTACAGCGCATATCACGAATGTTTCTAGAAATTTATTGTATCTGAAGCGATAGTAATGTTATCTGAGTTACGCTTATTCAGATCTTAATAAGTGTGAATACATTAATTTAGAAGGCAGACAAATTACAAAAAAAAAAACATAAATTTACCATATAAAATAAATAACTTGAGAAATAAGAAGGTCAGCCTTCATATTCTCTAAAGCCCTTGGCCATATGGCTAGCCTAAAAATCCTCTAATATTTACAGCGATATGTACATTATATCTGCTTAACAAAATCAAATCAAAATAACCTTGATCAGAAATCACAAATAAAAACGTTTCCCCGTCGATCGCAAGTGCAGAAATAACTTCCGAGAGTTACCGAATTGTATTGTGTGCAGACTCATCCATCAGGGGGTGACACGCTCCGAGCGCCAGCCTTGTTGGCACTGAAAGAATACGAACTACACCCGTTAATCTATCAATACCAGAAACAAATGATCCATCTCTAAATAGATAGAACCTTCTTACTGTCATTCCCTTCAAGCCCAAACAGAAATTATTTCTCTACCTTTCTGTATTTTTGGTCATCTTCAGCATTCTTGTGATTCATTTCTATTTCATCATATTTCAAGTAGAAAAGGTCACTGACTTGTTCTGATTCGGTTTACCCCTAGAGACAGACCGCTACTGTAATACGGTGACCGTAAACCATTGCAAGGAAATAATCATAAAATTCACGATCAAATTACGTAATAGATGCAATAAATATAATATCAGCACTTGTATTTTTTTGGTTGAGTAAGTAGTAGTATTTGTTTTCGACAACCCTGAAACCCGATACTGAAGTTGGAATCAGGATTTCTCCTACAAGAAATGTAGAATTAGGGCACGCGCCTACTCAGAAACTAGATAATGTCCAAGCAAAAATGTTCATCCATTGTTCGTATTATCTGCAAAATATGATACAAAGGTATTATGAGATCTATCACCTACGCGACTCAGACCAGTGACGGCAGGCTCAAGGGACCTGATGAGGCGAGTGCACTAAAGAAATACAGTATATATTATTGTATGTATCGAAATGGTATGACAGCATCACTTGACTCCTTGAAAGGGACTGTTATTCCCATACTTTTGAGCCATTCGATCAAATCAATGCGACATTTGTCTTCGTAGACACTGTCTTACTGCGGCCGCAATTGATATTAGTAAATAAAAGCCTTTTGCACAATCACAGTTGCGTGTCACGTTCATACCAAATCTTAGTAATTGTTGGACAAATTGCGCGAACAATTAAAACGAAAGACCGTGCTATAGTTACTTGTGGTCCGTTTGAAAAATGAAAGCAGTTTATTTTTAGCTCTTTTGATTTTTTCACATTAGACCACAATGCAAACTTATTTTGCGAACAGACGCACAATAGAGCATTACGTTGCGATTTTTAAGGTAATTACGGATATACGGAAATAGACGTGGGCGTATCAATAACATGATTATTTTTACTCGGCGCTAATCATAGAACTTTCCAACCAGTGGTGACTGGATTGTGTCCGAAATTGCCGCCGAAAATAACCGAATTGTAGTTCGAAAGCAATTAGATTTATAGTCTATAAAATGTTCTTTATTCAAATATAAAAAGTATTGTTCTTTTTTTACCGGCTAGCAATAGTAACTAGTGATTTCTTTTTTTATTGGTTGGCAGACATTGTTTTTTTTTTGTGTGATTCCGTGTCGGACGCGAGGCGGTTGTGACGAGCCGCGGTGACATACACAGAGCTTACTCCATCGTTTATGGAATACAAATTATCAATAATTGTCAGTACAGTTATGTTCGCCTACACGCGATATAGCTGACTGGTCATATCATATGTGTGCCATTGAATATCAAATAACATTAAGATATATTTATTCATTGGTTTCTTCGTCTCACTTGGAAGACAAGTACACATTTATACTATGAGCTAGACTTTGCATCTGAGTTCTATCGTTCATTAATAAAATGTCAGTGTATTCTAAATCACGACTAACTTATTGAATAAATGCACTCAGACACACATACAAGAACATAAAACATAAAAATTCTGGACATTAAGCTATTGTGTCCACCGCACTATATCACCAGTGCATCAGTGGTGCGAGCTGACAGGTTGAAAGCCCTTCACTGGCCACACCAAACTGACAACTACCGACATTCACACTAACACTCAGCTGATACCAAAACAAGATCATTACAGTACCAACAAGTACCAACACACTCATTCATATTCCCACATGTCTGTGTCTTTAGGATTCCATCTCGATATCATTATTGTTTCCCTATAAAACTTGACCCACATAATTTCCAAACATTATTGCCAACAATACATAACAGGATCAGATAAACCGCTACACATTGTGTCGAGGCGCAGCTTCTAGGCGACATCTCAAACTAGACGCGACATCTGGCGGCCCGCGAAACATACACATGTCTTTTTGTCCAGATGACTTGGGAAACAGCGCACTGTGCATACATTCTTAAACTTTCAAACATAAAGCACATTTTTGAATGACATATGAAGGTATAAAAATATTATAAATTTAAAATATTGGGCTCTACGTGTTTGGAATAAAGTTGGTTTTCGTTTGTTTTTTTTTGTGATTTTTTTCGGAAGTAGGCAGGCATAATTCATATGGTAAGGAGCGTGTCGGGTTTCGCGGCAGATGCGTGTTTTAATTTCTGCGCACGCGTCTCTTGGGCTGGTGACGAGGAAATTTTAAGCTCCGTTTACTTTACCAGTTGTTCGGATTTTTTTGTTCAAGACCTTGAATGTTGCTAATAAGTTGGTCTCTGGAAAAATGTTGGTGCCAACTTGTTTACTCATAGACAACTATTCTATTAGATAGGAGTCAACAGGAATGAGTCAGTAGTTACTGCTACTTACGCACAGAGATGGGAGTACACTATCTAGCATCTTTACATTATTGTTAACATCTTTACTTCTTGAAATATCACCAGACACTTTTTGAAAACCGATCTAAGATCTTAAACTATCATCCACATATTTTATAACCTTCCTTTCTATAGTAAATGTGACTTACTTCTTCATCTGATGAAAATAATGTTAACCTTTCATATCTTTCGACATGAACCCTATCAGACAAGTGAGACGCATACGCGTGACCTCGTCCTCTTGTGAAGGTTATTTCACACATTTATGGTTAATTTAATAAGTAATCAATTACACACACTTGTCTCAAATTGGCAATACCTTTGCAAAAACATATTATATACTCATACCATACAATCTTCCTTAGAAACCACTTTCCAAGATAAACTTCAATTTTCTATTAATCTATGATCTATGATTTTGTTCTATCGACCATTATTCTACTATGAGTAAGGTAAATTATTAAGTGTTGATTTACTATCCTAAAGCTGACTATCAACTTATAAAAGCTTTACCGATATTATAACCTGTCTACGGGCAAATTTCCCGTTATCTTAAAAGTTTTACTCCAGAACCCTCACAACCTTGAAATAAGTATCACCTTCGCTTTAAAATCAACTTGAAGTAGCAAAAAATAATCGTTCGCATCTAAAAGTCCTTGAAATAGTTGCACTGCGATCTAGTCGCATCCTATCTCTCCTAGTTCGGCATATCTTGTTGTTGGTCTCCTAGGATCTATTAATACGGCGGCACATGTCTGGTCCAGCTGGTGGCTGTACTGTTAGCGGCAGCTGCGCGCGCAGCTGGGCGGGTTTTTGTTCGCGCAGGTATAGCGCACGTGCGGACAAGTTCACGCGATTTGCATGTGCCGGCGAAAGTGTCGCCAGCGGTAGCGGGACTCGCGTACTACCTTGTGATCAACTGTCGCCACTGTTCAACTGTTGATTGACCAGTGACCGTTGACCCACTGATGCGGTATTACAATGGATTCAGATCTCCTAAGTGTTGTAAGAAGCAGTTTATACATGCATTAAGGTTGTCCCATAATGTGATGTTGTTTACGTGACCGTTATGTGGATTGTCTCTTGTCTATGATTGACATTGTTTCTAGGAAGCTGGCCGCCATCAACACCATCTCGTTACCTTCTTAGTATACACAACTCTCAACAACCTTCATTCAACTTGTTGCTCCTCCCTTGTAAGTTTCCCTTCATAAAACTTTACGAGTTACCAAATAAGATAAGAGGTGCAGAATATACGCTTATAAAAGACTTTAATGGCCACTAATTATTTCAAAATACCAAAACAACTTAAAAAGCCTAATTTTCCGCAAAGAAAAATTGTGTTTTGATTCGTTCGGTTCGCGTGATGACACGAATACTATCTTTTATTACGCAAGGGTTATATTAAAATGAATAATTCAATATAAACACGGAACACTCGGCTTGGCTCTCCCCGAGGATCCCGCCTAACGACATGATTGCCGGCGCACACGATATATCCTGATTATTTCGATGGAAATTCGCAACAATTTGCCTCGGGATACCTTTTGATGCTTAGAATTCGATAATCACCGTGTTTTGAACAGTCATTCCGATTACTCTTATTTTTATATGAGCAAAAGGAATGTGAAACAGGAGTTTTTTGGTCCATAATTATTAATCAAAACAAGCCGAGTTAGACGTAGTAAATAGTTTAAATATTCTGATGCGCAAAACTTTTTTTAATGAGGCAGTTAGACACGAAGAATGTTGGTATACAGAAACGTCGATAATAATTGTAGACGGTTCGTCCTTTACGTCTAACCTTGAAAGTGCATCAGACGCGTTTAGCTTCATCACTAATTATTAATTTAACAAGTTAACATGCAAAAAGACGACGTTTCGCGTGTAACTAACCACCGCAGTTCTGCAGGTGAGGTGAACCTCACTGCAACATACAATTACACTCGGACGCGTATCCGAACGCACGAGCTTATTCTATTTTTGAAATTTGAACTTTTGCGTTCGATAATCATAGCTTAATTTTTATTTTATTTTTTTGTTGCATTGTGGCGGCCAGTTCTTAAGGTAATTGTAAAAAATAAATGACTTAAGAAACGAAGGAATGCGTGAAGATGTAGTCATTATATTTACGTAGTAGTCCGTTACTTATTAGTTACTTCGTTTATGCAAGAATAGGTACGTGTGTCTACGTAAACATATTCAATTCCTAGAGACAGGTTTATTATGCGCGCCACTGCCTAGAGAGATCATCTGCACGTTAATATGTAGTAGGTACACTTTTACGACTTTATAAAGCTATGTAACTTAAAATCAAAACTAAAGTTCTTCCAAGCATCCGTCGCCAACGCTACGGTTATTCTAAATGCGCTAACAGTTTATCCAAAAATATATAATTTTAACCGCAGTGGTAGTTCTTATAATTTCCTAACCGCACTTAGGGGTCGCAATTTGTAAACGAAAAAAAATATTTAAGGAGTCAATGCCCCCGCAGCGCCATCTGGCCTGCGCTCGCGCATGGTAAGGGTGCTCATCCATTAGACTGCAACGAAATAAGGATAGATTTCTAAAAGATTCACAGTTTTTCTTTATCGCAGATCAGTAAGAGATAAGAGCAATCAATTTGGTACTTTTAAGTTCGCCTTCGCATATGTGTAGTTTATTTATTTAATTTTAAAGAAAGCTTACAGACTAACAATCAATTAACAAAGTAAATAGCACATAAAAGTATAGCTTTTTTTAAAAGATAAGCTGTTTTGTACATCCAGATAATGGAATTAAAACCAAGACTAACTGTCAAAGACAGTAATTATATCTGAAATGTTAAAACACTTCCCTTTGATTTAAACCCATCCAATCTAGTGTGTGAAGACCTTTACGTTTAGAACCACTCTTTACTAAATACCACCCCTTAATAGTTATACAAACTGAATTATGCGTTTCTTGAACATTTGCTTTTACATAATAATCCTTAAACGTTACGCAATAAAGTTGAATCTCTATCCTTTTCAATAATTAAGGGGCGACAAGAATATCAAAATATTCGGCTTAATGATTTCTTTATTGCAAAGAATTAAAGTTCAAAATGGAGAACAATTAATAAACAATATAGTTTTTATAGTGAAGATTATAAATGATAATTGCTATCATTATATCAAGGTTTGGTTAACAGTAAATTGCTGTTTGTATCCTTTACACACCCCTGCGCGGGGTGGACTGAAGACATGGATACAGCTAGTAGCTAGTAGGAAAAATGAATGTATAAAATAGGTTTTAATATAGCTGTCTTAAGTATTTAAAGTCGGTTTGAAAAGTTAATGTGCGTTAAAAATTATGGTATCACGTGAGGATTCCTTTAGACGGAACTTCCAAACAAGACTGGCCGAGAAGTTGTAGAATTACAGATCAATTCCTTTTAGAAAGAATATTGCAAAGGAAGAGTCTGAAGTCAAATGTAGTAGGACAGAAAAAAGATCGTAAGAGATTAAGATTAGATACTAGGCTTTTAGCCAAAAGTATGAAAACGAAACTTTCAAGAATCTGCTACAAATCGCCCAGCGCCAAGAGTAAATAGTAGGTATCCTATTTAACTGGATCTTCTCCAAGCTGAAGTTACGGGAAACCAAAATTCCCCAGAATAACCTGTCTTTTATTTCCCAAAAAATACTGATCCTAAACAATTGCCTTATCACAACAAAAACATACCCTTAGTCTTTCATCAACCATTATCAATAGACCTCCATAATTCAATGTCACTTCCATTACTCCAGGGTCTATTACCATGGTCACATCAGGCTGTCTTCCGCCATTGTGGCAATATTAATAACCAGTTCTAGCCATTATAGTTATTAGAGCTATTGTTTTAACTCGATATCGAGTTTCTGAAGGTAAATATCTTTGGCATTGACCTTATTGCTGGTATTGTCTATGGCAATATCCATTATCTATTTTGTCTATAGTTAAAGACTGAAGAGTATTATTATTGTCAAAGTATTAGAGAATGTTAAGAACGAATAACGCAGAATTAAGTTTAGCAAAATTAAACTTATTAAACAAAATAATACCCAACTGTGATTTCGGGATTACAGTTTTATTTAACCATCAAAAGCTAGACAATCATTTCCTTTAGTATCTGTCTCGATTTTTTTTACAATCGATCTCCGATAGTTTTACGATGATCTCCAAATGTGAAACGAAAAGTTTTTCCACGGTACCCCCCCCCCCCTGTAGTTGTGGGGGTGCAGGGTAGGCACGGCACATAGCGTGAGTAACTTCGGCCATTTGTCAACCCGCTCGATTTAATCTCACGGCGGATTTGCCCGACGTATTGTAAGGGCGCTCAAAATTGGCTCCGAATACTATTTTATTACATTTTCGAACTGTTACTCAAAAATAAGTCTAGACTAGAGCAGATTTATACCCTTTCAGACTCTGATCTAAACTGCTAACAGAAGTAAACAACGCAGACATTGTATTTGTTTCAGAAGAATTTAATTTCCCGTTATTGCTTGTTTGACTTTCACGAAACAATTGAGAACATTAACAGTGCCATTAAATATAATTTCATGTTTATTAGCATTTTACAAAAATATGGTTTACAATAAAAACGTAATCAAAACTATAAAAATCACAATTCAGAACCTTATCAGAGACATTTGAATACGTTAATTGCTCATAAACTGGTCTAATGTCTCTTGCATGTCTCCAAACACTAAAGACCACAAGATTACGAAACAAAAGTCTTAATCTCTACTCACTAGTAATTAAATCTAGACACAAATTTTATGAGGCCTAAGCTAGAATTTATATTTACTAACACCAATCACGTTATATAAATAAGGCTTTATTGGATTCCGTTCCGTGATTCCAAGATCTAAATAAAGTTGAACCTTGATATTGTTTACAATAACGCTATTAGTGAGCCTCTAACTGCCCATTACAAATACACAGGTTCTACTAAACGACAAGCAAAACTAAATGCTCGTAAACGAAAGTAATTAAATTCAAAAACGATTTTTATAACCAAGATAAGGAAACTAGTATGTCACGAGAAAATATGAAAGCAGTTATCGTAGGCCAACATGCTGTGCGCCTACTATAAAGATTGCCACCGTCAAAAAATCAGACTAGGTGAATCATAAATCGGTTTGAGGCATACTTGAGCAGGTCCTATAAACCATAGCCTCCCCCCCCTCATATCCTCACGCGAACCAGGAGTTCCATTAAACGGTGAATTTGGAGATCACAATCTTGACGTAGGTTTTAGGTCGTAGTGAAAAACTGTCGCCCTGTCGCGTGCTCAGACCAAATATTATGGGTTTCTAACATTTCTCGTATGTTAATCATATTTTAATTAAATTTTTGGAGTATTGTTATACAACAAATACTTTTGGAAAATGTTGTTTCGTATTCAGTTTTGAGACTATTTGTTTTAACGTTTCAGTTTTATTTGCGTTTAACTTAATAGTCAAATTGTCGTAAAACGGAAATTAAACTATCTCCGTGATATCTTGGACTGGATTCAGAAACTATAATGGTTTCAACATAACTTGTAGATTTAATACTTATCTAGGGTTTGGATCCGTGCCCAAATGCAAATGGAATCCCCCGCAACTCTGACTATAGAATTCATTTATGTAGGAAAGTACATCTTTCAGGATTTCTCTCAAAATATTCTTTTCTATTTGTGATAAGTCATTTTGCAAGCATGACACAGTGCAAATGCTGCAAATAATTTTTAATACCGTTTGGCGCTTCAGACAAGGCATTAAGTTGTTGTTTTAAATGAATTTAAAATGTTTTTGTTGTTATCAGACAAATATCCATAGTAATAAGTATAAGTGTCGCCTCGTTACATATCTCAGGTTACAAGTCATAGCGGACTCTGGAACCAGTTACAAAGCAGCTGTTTTAGTCTCACCTACTTACCACTAAGTGGACATTCAGTTTTCAAGTAACTGATCCTATTAAAATGACAATTATAACCTTCACTACGTTAGGATACATTCATGTTTTTAAAAGCCACTAAAATAAGTTGCTTGTTTACTTCTGTTTGATGCAAAAACAATCCCAATACAATTGTTGCAATTCTAAAAGTATTATTCTTTCGTACATCCTAGTTACTGCCGGGTCCACCACCCACCGCGACATCACGCCCATTACCCACAAGTATTGGCTTCCTACTGACCTCAAGCACCCGTAGTGACCCACTCGACGCACAAAACCACTCGAAACTTCCAAATCGGCAAACACTTACACCGGAAAAACATCATACACATTATTTGTGTTTGTGAGTTACGGAAGTAAAGATGTGAGCTTTTTCTGCGCGTTACACCCCTCGCCACGTGGCCAAAGATTCGGAATATCTTCTAAAAGCGGGCCTAGTATAGACCCTTGTGGCACACCTGCCTTTGCAATTCAGCTCTCCGACTTCCCATTTAAGGCAAATTGAACTTTGCACCCCTGGAATAAAGGCGAATGCAGCCGTGTTATAGTATGGTAAGTGTCAAGCGTATATTTGGCAGGAAGAGGGTGTACATTGAATTATATTTAGTCGTAAGCTCCCTACGGTTATGATTGAACAAACGATACGTCGGCAAGGTGTGCGAGACACGCTCCGCGCTGATAATATTTTCATGAACGTCTTGTTGTTAGGGCCCAACTTAGGTATAAACGGATTTTCTTTTATACCCAAAGTGTACAATTTGGTCGGAGCTATTTGTCCTGAATTATGAGCCAAACCGTGTTATTTGGGGCAATATTTTTATTGATATTATAGTGTTGTTACTTTTGAATGATATCTTAACACGCAAAAACATAAATCTGATTTTGGAGCTTAGCTCCTCCCATTAAAATGTAGGTAGGTACTAAAACTAAATCCACACTTGCATGGTTTGCTATGGAGATACAGTACGTACGGTGAATTTGCACATTTCTCTCCACCGTAAGCTGTCACTGGCTGCAACCTACTCGTTTTAAATACTGACACGTGTACAACTATACTTCATTTAACATTCTGTATCACTATTATTACCGTTACCTGTAATACGTATACTTGCACGCAAACACACTGACACCTATTTCAAAGCGGTTAAGGTTGATATTGCAGCACGCTAAGTTAGATAAGTATTAGTTTATCTTTGTAATCGAGTTACACAGTTGTCGTTTCCCTTTCTGCCGATTTTTGCACCTTTCGTCAATTTATATCGGAAACCAATTTTATTGATCCACCATCTGTTGCGAGGTGGGCGACCTTTTCTAAAGACCCATACAATTTATATCTAATGTGTTTTTTTCTTTTCAGGTAAGTGTTTGGACAAAAACTGGTGGCATTTGGCCCAGCACGTGAGTAGTGCGGTATTGTTGCGGATTATCATGGCGAATTTGTTATATATCTCGCAGAGTTTAATTCTTGTTGCTACGAGATAATCATGTTTTCCTATACTATTTCTCGGAATTAATTTGTTGTCGATACTTCTTTTTGAAAATAAACAGTTTTCATTACAGACATTAAATCACAAAACTTGTAAAATGTGGGCAACATGTCCTAAAAGCTCTCCGACTCTTTTGGGATCTTAACGCTACAATAGATTTCTTATTAGAATCCTATTCTCAGACAACAAGAATCATCGGTGACTTGGTGTTAAGTTAAAGCCGGTACTAATTCAAAAACAATTGCAACATGTTTTCAAGTAATTCCAAACAATTTAACGGTAGGAGTGAGGCACGAGGCGGTATTGGATGGAGTGCTTAATGCTGGGTAATGAGTGACTGGCATCACGTCGCGGCCGGCGGGGACAGGTGCGGGCTGCAATCACGGGGGGGTACTCAACTGTGAAATAACAAGGGATGCACCAGGGGGCAAGGAACTTGGATCCACGACCTCTATAGATTAGGATACCGATTAAAGTTACGACTTTAAAGTAAAAGAAGGTACTGGTCGCTAGAGATCGTAGTCTTAACCACCTTTACAAAGCGTACTTCATTTTAAGTAGGTACGAAGTTCAAGATACAACTAAGTTTTTTGAGATGACTCCTTACTCTTCTGGTACTTCAACTCCGATAGAGCGACGGTCGGTAATAAAATTGCATGTCTGTTGCAAATTAAATAACTGATAAGCGGATTATAATAATAACATTTTGCACAACATTTACGGTAGATACAACAATTACAATTACGCCAAGAACTTATCTCAAGGTCACTGCGGAGTTGCTCCATAAATTACAACAAGGAAAAGGATTGACATTTTCCGTTTGCTTGTCTATGATTGCGTGCCGCTAAAAGCCATGAAATTAACCTTTATTTTCATGGAAATAAAAATAATTTACACAATTAAAGGCTTTAGTGCGCATTGCTCGCATTACAAACAGCTGTTCACTTTTGGTGACATTTTACGAAATGCGACATCTGTTTGATTTAAGTCAAACAAGTGACAATTAAAGTATGACTCGTCAACGCATTCTCTACGACATACTTGTGGATAGTTACTACAACTTAGGTACACCCTGAAACACGCTTACTCTAATATTAATAATTAGTATGCTGACTATTTAGTGTCTTGTTTTGTTATAAAACATTTATTAAAAAGTAAACGCCTGATTTATTTTTGAAACGGTGTTTATACAAAAATACACCCGAAACAATAGAGTGGAATAAAAAAAATATGGAGAATTTTGATGCATGTCACTATTAATATGAATCCTTAAAAAAACGTTATTTTAAATTTCAATTCCATAATCTTCAATGTGTCAATATCTAATTGTCAATCTTGTCAATATTTAATTTCCACCGCACCGCAGTTCTCTCCTTGGACAATGACCAGATAAAGAGTAACCTAGTTACTGGGGAGTGGGGTTACCTGTTTAATTGATGCTTAACCCACATCCGTCGCTCTAGTTTCCCAGTTCACGGTAATACGTCTTCAGCAATACTCTAAATTCAATTACTAGACATTTACGTAGACATACTTATAATATTCTATTCCTTAATAAAATATTCCACCAAAACAAGAATTATGACCGCGGGCAAGAAATATAATACAGCTTATCATCAAGTTAAAAAAATAAATTACTTTTCAGATATCTAAACTTTGATGTCGGTAGCTAATTCTAAAATATTTGTTTCCATAAAATTACCGGCGTCACAATCTAGACTTATTGATGGAGCTTACCTAAGCTCGTAAACTACGCCGAAAGATTGTTATAAAAATGTCGAGACTAAAACAAAATACGGGAGTACATAAATTAGGGTGATTTCGGCTAAACGCGAAGGTCGGCAGGTCTGGCGGTAATTACCGCAGACCTAGGTTAGGCACGCTACCACCACGCCTAGCGGGAATTAGATGAACTTAGGACTGCTACATGCCTGAGACAATTACTACCACGTGGTTAGAAGATATAAGTTAGGAATTTTTTGAACGGAAGCCCTCGAAGATGAATAATTTTCCCTGTTTTTTCCACATTTTCCATTGTATCTTCGCTCCTATTAGTCGCAGCGTGTGCTAAATCCTTCCTCGGTGAAGGGTCTATACAACACAAAAAAAAAATCAATTTGAACCAGTACTCAGTTCCTGAGATTAGCGCGTTTAAACAAACAAACTCTTCAGCTTTATATATTAGTATAGAGTATAGATCAAATTTTAGTAAGTTAAGTAGAACAAAGCTTCTGAACTTAAAACTAGTTAAAACCTTAGCTAACGACACAAAGTACAAATGATTGTCAAGTTGTCGTAAAAAAAAAACAATTTAATAGACACACAAAGTGCCGGTCTAGTGTGAATGGAATTGGAATCCCAATGTTTGCCCAGCGCTGGGCAAGCAGCCGTACGTGCCAGACCATGTGAATGGTGACCGTCGGCGCTACGCTCGCACTGAGCACACAGCGCGCACAAACAACTGAACATGAATGAGTGAATGGAACATGATTGATCACTTCATTCTTTACACTTTTAGTTTTGTTTTTGTATTGTCCTTATATTTTGGTACCTTTCTGATGTTCCTTGGGTTGATAACTATGAAAATATTTAGCTCTATGATGAAATTATGAGGCTTACCTCCAAAGCCGTACGCTAAGAAATAATATAATATACAAAACTGACCACGTGCTTAAACGTATTTAAAATTAATATAAAATGTCAGAAATTTACAATTGAAATGACCACATTAAAAAACCTTTAATTATATAATCGTGTCGAGCGGCACGATTATATTTCAGCATTAATACTCTTTAATATTATCAAAGAGTCGCGCTCAGTCGCACGACTAGTCGTAAGTGCGTCGGCGGCCTGCGCGCGCGCCGTGTCACGCAGTACTTTACGATCTGTATTACCCTTAATAGTATCGTGTTATTTTAAAAGCCCAGTCTGTAATCTGCGTCTGGGGCAAAGTTCGTCTAGGTTTCGGCTGTTTCCACTGAGTTATGAAGGGACATTTCCACACGTTTTAAGTTACTCTTTGTTAATAAGAAAAGTTGTAATTTCGTTCCTTTTGCCTTCGTTTATTTTTTTATTATTTAAGTTATTTAATTGTAGCGTTCGTAGCACGAAATGAAAATATACCAAAATTGAAAAAAAAAGCTGAGATAAATTAGTAGGTAGATAACTAGCTTAATTTTTCTTTAAAAAATGCTTATTCTCAATTGACCTCAGAGAGGTCTCTCTCATGACGTGCTCTATCTTTCGTTCATTTTTTATCTGTCAACATAAAACTACAGACGAAGCCGCAACCAAAACCAAAAATACATAAAATGTTTAATATTTTCGAAAATTTGTCCAACATCCCCTTTATAAATAACCGAACAGATCCCCATAAAAATGTTGACTGCGACCATAACTAATAGTTACAATTTATAACCCTAGAAAATCTAGAATTTTCACGTCAAAAGAACCAGTCTTATCATGGTACCTAAATGTACCGTCATGCTAACTAATATCAATGTAGTCCATATCGCGTGATGTCTAGACCAATTTCGTGGCTAGAAATTACAGCAGTACAAAAGGCTTCAAGATCTACAATCAGACTTATCAGGCATACCATCTGAACTTAGTATTTCTAGAACATTGTAGGATTGGAGAAATATAAATAATATTAATTAGCGCGACTGTTGGCGTCAGGCTGGTGATGGAACGATACGATTTTCATGATTAAGTGGAGTGGGACAATCTAGTCATACTGTACTTAACAATGCCGTAGTCGTAAGGTTTGCGTTGAAAATCTAAAATTGCAATATTACCTACAGTTAGGGTTGCTATGCGTCGGAGTTTTCGGGGCATCCGGGAGAAACCGGTGGAGACTTTATTTGCTGTCCGAATTAAAAAAAATAGTCTTGCGCCGAACCGACTTCCTGCGACTATGTTTAGGAACCTGTCGTTTCAATTCATTTCATTTACTTGACTTATCCTAGGAGTTATAGATCAGTAGATCGCATGAGCTCACAAGTACGTACCTACGTGACTTACAGATTAGAAGTTTACTCTAAGCAGTTTCAGTATTTACATTTCACCGTGGGCTTATGTAAACTACCTGTTTCAGGTCAAGGACTTAAATTTCATTGCATGTATTTTAGAGAGTTTGGAAATAATGTTCAAAAGAGACATAAACTTTGATGTTAATTAAACATTCGTTACAATTTTCTTTTCAGAGAACACATCATTTAAACGTTAAATAAATAAATAATAAACAACAAATGCTCAGCTTTTTGATTCTTAATCACTAGCAATCAGCGTGGAATCTACTTAGAATCAATTTACAGGAAAAATACATTGATTCCGATCACTGAAACTGAAACATATATGACATAGAGTTAAAAAAAGTGAGATAAGTCGGTTTAAATTTGTTAAACGAACTTTCGGTTGCAGTTTTTAAGAGGCACAGACATTAAAATTCAGTCCTAATTTTTGAGGCAATCTTAATTTATAAAATGTAATTGAAAAGTGTTGTATTCGACACCCGACCATAATTTAGTGGATATTCACTCCATATGAAATAACATAAATATATCAAGAATCGGAACCTTCCAATATACAAGAATATTGTTAATTTATTATTATCGCCGATCATTTACGTCTTATTATCAAAACAAACACTCTGAGATCAGAGTTTATAAGAAAATCCCAGAACAAACTTAGTTTTGCGGCTCCAAAACTAAAATACACCTGAAACCAGTTTGTGGTTACAACTTTTTGGGTGGCAAATAAAAAGATGTTGGGTCGTATTGAATGATTCACATACTAAATGGGTCAATTCATTATCTGTGTCCAGATCTGATAAAGGATCGTTATATATTTATTTAGCTTTTTTATTTTATACCGTGGACGGCACATTCCAGGCGCTCTTGACCGGAGCTGGGAACTGAGCATTGCCTTGGATGCGGCAAACTATACTCTACATTTCTTTAACTTATTCTATTTTTTTTTTACTATTTATATGTACGCAATACCTACGGTTTTTATATTATTTTGATTTTAATTTCATGTTTAAAATACTTTAGTTTGCATTGTATTTTCCCACGACCTTCCTCGAGTCCTTAATCATGAGCTGATGTGGCGACAGGTTAGCGAGTCGAACTAGCATCCTCATGATTAAAATTACTATAAAATGAACAGAAACAAATTAACTTATCGCATTCTTAACACAGAAGCAATAAATGTCAGCCACAATACCGCATCCAAACCTACACCTTTCACAGCTCCCCAGTGATACCTGTTCTCGGAACACAATACATTGATTCTCGCTTAGCACGGCAACACCGCCGCACCGAAAACGATAAAAACACTCGTGAACCATCGCACCCATATGCGCAGGCGCCGACGTCGCGCCTTCATCACGGGTTATCTGGATGTGGCATCATCATCAACTTGCTTACTGAGACAGTAGGACGGTAGATCTAAGAAAACCTGAAAAGTCTTGACATGACTTTACTTAGACTTTTAATTTTTTTCGTCACAATGCATAAATGTGAATTTAAGTTTGTTTGTTACGCTTTAAAGTGAAATATACTTAATCGATCATCATGAAACTTTTCACATATATTAGCAGTAACATAGGGTTCGTTTAACTTTAAAAATCACGATTATCCTTTACAGCGATTTACGATTAGGATGAAACCGCGGATGACCGCTAGTTATGTAACAAACTACAAGCAACATTTACAGCATATTTGCTTAAAATAAATGTATTTAGGATCAAGTATTCGATTTTCAAACTCTTCGATGGGACGCAAAAAGCACCACATTACTGTACTACGACTAACAAGCAAAACAATACAACGCAGTCCTATTAGAAAGCAAACTAAACAATCTATAAAACTGAAGTACCGTTCACAATTAATTTCATAACAGATCAGAACATTAGTAACATTCGTAATAGTACTGATTGTACTGCGGCGAGTTTCACGCTAAGAGCTCATTATATGCAGATTTGTAGAAAATACTACGTTATTATAACTAGAAAACTGTGGAAATATAATACGGTATGTTTTATAAGAAAAAGTCTTCTATTTCTGAATTGTAAAACAATTTCGCTACGGTATATAGATACTAGCTGTTGCCCGCGACTTCGTCCGCGTGGTTAGAAGATATAAGTTAATTTAATTTATAATTTATACCTGCCTTCTATCTATCTTGTAGGATTCAGTCAGCGTTTGCAATGTAAGCAAAAAATGTGTTTTTTACGACCTCACATTAGAAACCTCAAAAATTGTAGCCTATGTGTTATTCTGATGTATAAGCTATATTGTGGTAAAGTTTCATTCAAATCCATTCAGTAGTTTTTACGTAAAAGAGTAACAAACATCCATACATCCATACTTACAAACTTTCGCCTTTATAATAGTAGTAGGATTTACGCTACAAGATACAAAGGAGAAAATGTAATCTATTTATTATTATTTTTTTGTTATAATTGTGGTATGTTATAAATCAAAATCAACCATTTCTCATCTTTTAAAATCCCCCATAACAAAACCAAACCACACTAAAACTGTAACAAATATTTATCCAACAATAGACAATAGAAACACGCGATGTCATATCCAGCATCCGTAACTCCGTGTATCAGATCCTTGGGCGCCACCTCCGTTATCAGCACCGCGGCGGTGGTCACCCGCTCGGCCGCTCGACAACGAGCCCGATCCCCAGATGTAGCTGACAGATAGCGCTAAACGATCGCGATGCCTCAGAATGGAGCGACGCCGATATTAATGTTTTAATTAGAAACCCATTTTATATCTGATACAATCTTAAGAAACCGATTTTGCCAAATTTGAGAGGATTTTAAAGATTTTCGGAATTGGCTTTTCAATCAATAGTTTCTATTATTCACAAATACGTTAAAAATCTAAGTAAAATTAGTTAATTATATCTTAGTAACAACTAATGCCGTTATAGACGTTTTATTAAAGAAAAATCGAAATCAGTAAACCAACAGGCAGTATTGGCCTCCAGGCCTTATATTAATTCACTTCTATTAATAGTCGCGCTAAATTAACAAGTTACCAATAATACATAAACCTTGATTAAACTCAAAAGCCGTCAATACTAGCTCGAATAGATAAAGCCTCATAAACTAAATTAAGCTAAGTAAACGTCTGAACTCAATAAATTCACGGCACGCCGAACATAAGGTTTAATTACTTTATTGAAGTCTCGAGCTCCGAGCATGAGCCAGCCGTTACAACGTTCATTTACGATTTAAACAATATGAAATAAATTAGTGACACGAAACAGGACAAAAGTGATAACGAAACAATGTATTTAAATATTACAATAGGTGGTGATCCGGCATTGTCTGAGGAAGATAAATCAGGAGTGTCGCGCGTCGAGCATGGCAACACTGCTGAAGATGGTGTTACCACTCATATCGATGTTTATAAGGGAGTTATTGTTAATGGCCATCTTCTGTCTATCTGTCTGTCGATGTGTTTAGAATAAATATTGGTGATTCCGGAGCTTCCAGACAGTTTTTTGTTTCTTGATGATCGGAAGTAGTTATGAGCTTTTTTCTATGTTATGCTGAATCCGGTATGGGTGACCTTAATACTTATGACTTGGCTTTAGTTTGTGGAGATTTTCGTTTTGCTCAAAAGGTGTAATTTAAACTACTCTCTCGAATTTACCTTGGTTCCAATTCTGGGGTTTGCGTACAATAAATTCCAAATCATTCACAACCATTAATTTAATAACCGACTTTAAAAGGGTCAATTCGGCCAGAGCTTTTTGTCGCTTTAAGTAAAAATCATTATTTTGCAAAGGCTAAAGTTTTTGATCCCTCGAATATTTTAGTGAACTATACCATACAAATAGTCTCGGAGCAGTATCTCAGAGTAGCGAGTCGCTCGGCATGCGCTGCGCACGCGCACTCGTACGTGCCCGCTCATGGGCATTTGCATCGGTTTCCGCTACCAACAAACACACCGACACACGCCCGGATTATAACAATATAGGATATGGAGCTATTCGAGTTATTGCCTCGAATGGGAATTGACCGACGACCATCATTACTTCATTATATTAGATATTAGAATGACGTCATACTTATAGGTAATTTTAAAATAATCAGTATTTTTAACTTTGCCCACGAATGGCTTAAACTCTGACAACAGGTTGTCTTAACCATACAATAAGAAAAAAAGTAACTCATGCCTATCTCAATAATCTAACAAGACACCATACTTCACAATTTGGTCTTAAGAGTTAAAAAGACCCCAAAAATAACATCCAAAAGAACGCAACAACCATCCTACTAAAATCACTAGAGCGTTAAAGTAAAGAAGAACAACGACCACCACACTATCAGAACCTCCTTATAGTCCTTATCCACACCTCACCTCCTCACCAAGAATAAGTTATCACCTAAGTTACACCTCATCAACATCCGACCAGCTGATTCATCACCGCCGGTACCGGAAACCTTTCCGCGTTAATGCCGGCCACTACTCCACTAGGATATCGTAATAGCCTTACGCATGACTCCATTGTCCTGCCGTTTCCGTATTCTGACAGTTTCATATACACTTTTATTCTAATGAGAGTCTGCTGTGAGTAGATAGTATTACAGATGTAGAAGTCTAGTTTATTCGATTAGTTTTGTTCTGGTAGCTCATATGGTACCTACTCAAGTTTTTTAACTGGTCACAAATAAGGTGCAGCAAAGTTTATGATTTAATCAGTCCACGTAGCAAAATTTCTGGTTGATTCATGCTATAAAAATAATAATCCTCTTTTTTCTTTCTTCCATTTAAATAATCGTAAGCCTGGCTATCAAGACATGTATCACCATTATGATAATAACGTCTCTTTTCATCCAACCATCAGCCATCCAGTATCCAATGTTCACGGAGTCAATAACGTGATCCAACACAATATGATATCTAAACGCCAACTCAGCTTCCATCATCTAATACTTGAACAATCCTCCGACATCTCTCGCACAATGCTCCATCAAACAGGACACTGTGGACAAAAACTGAACTATTTTTAAAAATATTTCAATACCTTAAGATGCTTATAACACAATCATACAAAAAACCAGTTAAATGGCGCTCAAAAATAAAATTAAGATATTCAAAAGTAACCCTTTGGCCGACAGCGCGTCATAATCCTCTTTATCAAGATTCATCTCATGATACCTGCACGGAAAGATAAACTTTATAACAAGAGTATAAAGTTGCTATTAACTTGAGGCGAAGGTTATATAAAATAAACAATCACTGCATACTGAGCAATTTTCTTCAAATGTGAAGAGGTGTTAGGTTATTTTTATTTGTGAGAAATAATACTACGACCACACACTTCAGTAAAATCGTAACAATCATACCTACTTCATTTATTTTTTGCTTTATTTCACGTAAACCTAAAGACCTAAAGAATTTTAAGTGGAAATACGAAATAAAACACGAAAACTTTTGTATTATAAAAAAGAAACAAGTGTTACCTTACAAGATATGCAAATTTTTGACATAGATAAGAAGGAATCTGTTATCGGAACTTTTAATGCTCTGGTGTGTTTAAAAGAGAACACTGTCTCGATTGATAAGGAGGGTATTTGTCAAGCTGTTGATAAGATTGGCAGCAGCCACCACGCGCCGGGGGCTGGCGCTCATTGTGATTAGAATAACAAATATTGGGTCTCCTTAATAATAAACTCAAGTTTTTTAATGTTTGGTAAGCGCAGGTGCATCTGTTTGATAGTAAACAATTTTCGTTTTATCTCGTGCCCTTGGACTTGCACCTTACGTTAGTAGCCTGTGTTATACATGATAATGTCAATATTATTTGCCCTATTCATAATGAACATATGAAACTACAAAAGTTTACAATGTTACGCAAAAGGTAACCAGACGAGAGATTAATTTCAATTAAAATGATAATAGAAACCCACAGCGTACACACCTCGCAATACAGTTGTAACAAATAATTGTCAGTTAATTAACACAAACTCGTCACTATTAGACACTAAACGTATCGCAGTAAAAGAGAAACTGCACAATTTCTAAGAAATCAATTCAAACGTAAGAAGATATTTTTTATTACAACTTCCTTCCCACGTCCATTCGCAACAATACTTACAATTTCACCTAAACAAATAGACAGACATGATCTTACGGAGCCGTGGCAAATATTTAACGGTATATAAATTAGTAGGCTCTCTGCCCGGCTCCCCGGTGGGCCGAGCGTGCACCAGCCTACCACAAAAACCCATTGTATTTCACCTTATTATTGAATTTACACCTCGGCTGTGGGACAACAGTGCTGATTCAAACTCCTGCCAGAACTCGCGAAAAAAATGCTTTTCAAGAGATAATCGAAAACTGTCACTAGATGTTTATTGTCACCTTCCGGTGTGAACATAGTAATGTACTCACTGAGAGAAACACTTCTCCATTGAACGATGCTACTTGTCTTAGAATATAATTATATAGGTACCAGTAAGCCAAAGAAGCTTATTAAAACAAATTTTAAGACTGCATCATTTCCCTCTTTATCAAGATGACATGGTCAAACATTTTACTCGTTATATCAATTTTATAGGCAAACAATACAATAGTCATTTATTGTCATTTTACAACGTCTTTACTTAATCGCTATAGCCTAACAATGGGCGCATCGCTCGTAACTATAATATCATTATAACGCTTCACCTCAAACCTGACATAATTACATATAATGTTGCTTTCCACCATTGTGATGTATCGACGGAATTTTATGCCCATTTCACTATAATGGCTGTCCCTAAGCCCCGTACAAACAACCATGATGGATGCGTTGCGGCACACACAAAAGAACCATTGACAGCATTCACGTACCCCTGCGCCCAATTATAACGAAAAGCAAAGATTCTGTCCTCCCGCACCGTTACCGACCCACTGTCCGCGGGAATAATGACCAACTCCTAAAGCTTGCCGGATTGTTTGTTAATAAAAAAAAGTCTTGAATAATACAACCATTTATTTATAATAATACACACATCATATTAAATAGTTTATCAGTTGTTAATTTTCTCCGATATCCATTCAGTTTTAATGACGTCGCGGTGGAGACAACGTGTGACACTTTTAAACAATTTCTACAATATTATCAAGCAATAAAATATTTTATCACAGACCCGCGTTTCCCCAAACACAATACCTACCAGTCGAACGTAAAATTCAGAATTAAGTTAATGTTTTCAATAAATGCCAGAATCGAAATATTTGTGACGATAAAACACTATTAAATGTGAAATAACTTCAAATTAATTTGTCACAAAAATAAATCAAACAAATTCTGAAAATGTTTTCGTTGTTGCCACCTCCCTACCTGAGTAGCATATGGCTAGAGTTAACGTCGTGTACCCGGCCTAACATCTTGGCGCAGGTCTGCTGGTGCAGTTCGCAACAGTAAGCCCTGGTGAACCTCTGTCCGCAGTACCGACAAGCAAATAGACCTGCGCGAGTCTTCTTAGTGTCCAACGTATGACGACACACGCAACAATCCCTGCAAACGAAAACGCTGTAAGAAAATACAATGTTTTAATGTTTCATGAGTCCTGGAACGTTAGCTTTGATGACGAATTACCTCGTCTTTCCTAAGTTATGTTGGTCAATATGATCACTGAGCTGTGATGGGCGGCCGAACGCAGCGCCGCAGATGTTGCAGATGTAGTGCGTCACGCACCTCTTAGCCGGCACTTGAAGCATCGACAGATACGAGTTGTAGTTGAGGTTCGGCACGTACGAGAGCATCTGCTTCACTGTGTCAGTGGAGATCCGCAGCAGAGCGAACAGCCCGAGTGGCTCCGTGTTCACAGCTATCGTCATCTGCGTGTCCCGGTCCACTTCTGTGAATTCGTCTGATCGTAACTCCTCGACCACGACCTTACTCCTCGACTCGAGTTTAGTTTTAGACAACGAATTTGTCACCTCAGTCGCGGTCTCTCTCGTTGGTATATCGAATGTTATATGCACAGCACAGTTCCGATCACTGCGTAAGTTCAGTAAATCTTCTATATCTCTTTTAACTCTATCACTCTTTCTCAATTCTTCTATAATAATGTTGTCCATCTTCATATTGCTAGAATTACTTTTTTTCTGTATACTGCTAGGTCCACATTCAGAAATAGGAAAATTTCTAGAACTGCTTTGCACTATCTCACATAGATACTCTTCATTGTTGATCATACCGTATGGAGCACTCTTATTCCTGTTCAAATTGTTATGGCTAGTTGACACAAACCTGCATGATACCGAGGCAGTCTTGTAGGTACGACGATGAGTATTGCTAGATTTGATATCCACCATGATCGAATTTATAGATTGAATTAGAGTATCAATTTTATCTTCTATTTGTGCCAATGACTTTGATTTGATGTCGTCATCATCATTTCGACGTATTTTACTCTTTAATTTCGCAATGTTATTTGTAACTTTTCTAAATTTATCTTTAAACGATTCCTTTCTACTCAACGCAAGTGGGTCTTTCGAGTCTGTTTCCTCTTCATAAACGGACTCCAGTGACTCGGTTTGTACAGGAATCGAGTTAGTCGTGGTAGGAAACATTCTCTTCCTGCATTTACAGGCTTTATTGAAAGGAGGCTGACAGTACGTAGTCCTAAGCTTCCTAGTGGCTTGTATCTTGTCAATAGATCCTTCAGGACGTTTATACTCCCTTTCCACAACTATGCGATTACCGCGGTAATACCTACCGGGTGCACCGGGTGCCCCAGGTGCCCCGGGTGGTCGCGGACGCCAATCGTTCACAAAATTGTTATACTGTCTTTCAACATCCCATCTCATCAAATTAGCTTGAGATGAAGTCGTAAAGCGATAGCGATTAGTTTCATAAGGATCCCTATATTCCGATGGTATGTTATCATTTTCACGAGGGTATGTTTCATACGGATTAGGTGGCGTGTTAGTCTGGACCTCATAAATATCTTTCAGTAAATGTTGACACGGATTAGATTGACGGCAGTTGTATCTGGTGTTACAAAAGTCGTCTACTAACTCATTCGCGTTGGGCTCGTCGGGAACATATTGGGGTGATATTGTATTGGGCTCGTTACTGTAATATCGATGTTTGTTTTTTAATTCATTTATGTAATTATTCCATGCTTCTCTTTGTTTCTCACTTTCTCGTGCTATGACTAGTCTTTTCACTAACCTTTGAAGTCTCGCGTTCCTTTGCATGGTTTTGTAAACAAATTCCTGATTGTACAAATTCATCATGGGCCGACAGTAGGTGGTTTTCTCGGCTTTTCCAGGTTCGTCAGTCAAAGGTACCGCAGGTATATCGTTAGCGGCATATTGCTCATGTCTATTGTCATCTTCATTGAAGTCATCAAACTTGGCTGGAGGATTGGACGAGATGTTTGCCGAGTGAGGTATATCTTTCGAACAAGACGTCATGTATGGGTCTTCCAGAAGATTGTTCATGTTTATTGCTGGCTGCGAGTACGGTCTTTCGCGTATTTCATTTTGAATAAAAGTATCGTTGCATTGATCGGTTAGGAATACATGCCTATTATTGACGGGGTAATTTTTCATAATTTCTTCCATTAGCTCCGTAGAATTTTGAGGCGTTTTATTTTGGAAAATGTTTATAAATTCATCATTTTTTCGTTTATTTTTATGGTTTTGTTTGACTTCACATACATTGTTTCCAGGTCCATTAAAAGGGTTCACGTCCTTAACAAACAGATGGCCTGCCTTAGATTCAAAATAACGACTGGTGGTAACGTGCGGACATTGCCGAGGATTTGCTGATTTCTCGTCGTCTTTCAAATCCATTATTCATGTCACAGAAAATTTACAATGGCCGAATTATGTCATGTTATGTATTTTGACAAGTTAGAGAAAATACATCTGACAGATTTCATATTAGAATAAGAAAATTCAAATACGACCGCTTTACGAAACGATCCCAGTTCTGAAAAGTAAAACGAGCCTTTATACTTTCATATAAGAACAAACATACCAAGACGTGTTGTGAACTTTTTGAATCATTATTACGAAGATTTACAGTCAACACTCGATGATTTTTTATTAGTAAGTAAAGCTTCGAGGACCCTCCAATAACGTGAAGAATCAGCAATAAATTTATGAATTTAAATTCTCAAAGGATGCAAATAAAGTGATTTTAGAACAAGTTAATATGTTGGCGACTAACAGAACGTTGTAACGAGGCCTGAGGTGTGTGGCCTCGGCGACAACCCGTAATCAGGACCACCCAAATTTGGGCGGAATATTCGTTGCGCCCGCGCCGGTATGAGCGTATGAATTTATTTAGTGTTCCCTTGATGACGCTGACAAGATTATTGTAATGAACTCGAGATAAAGTGATACTGCGCGCGAAGCTCACTTAATGACTTCCAATTGCTTTTTTTGACTAATCTAAATGAGAATATCAACATCAAATAACATTTCTAAAATAACGAAACTACTACATTTACCTTTTATGTTTATAAGTTGAAACATTTTGTGAACATTAACATACCTGCTATAAATAAACTTAATTTAAGTAAACTAGCAAAAACAGCTACTAAAGCGATCAAAAAGCAATAAAGAATCAATTACGAGGTATCTGAACATTGGAGGATAAAACCAACAAAAACGGCAGATAATCGAAAGCACTACAGGCATAATACAATCTATTTAGATAACACATCGACACGAGACAATTTTTTATAAGTTTTTTTTAATAATTTTCAAAGTTATAGCCGCACTTTAGGGGTGCGTGGATAGATAATAAAACCAATCAAATTATTTTTGTCATCGAGTTCGATCTATCTTCTTTGTCTAAAAACTGTATTTTATTAAATCGTTGTACACGGTATTATCAATGAAATATATGTCAATTTCAGGTTTTTCAGAACTATTCGAAGATTACATAATAGTGTACAGAACACCAACTCCCGACCCAACATCACTCCCGTCAATTTTTTATGAATTTCCAAACTTACTTTAGCATTTTTATTAGTTTCTTTACAAGTGTGACACGCCTGTCCTGGTTCGCAGCTTGTTCCGATTATGTTAATCATCGCATAGAATATTCATTGAAAAAAACCCACCCTTATACTTTATATTATATTGTTGCTTTTACTGTTCCATTTGACGTGTCCAGCCGTGATGTGCGTCTGTCATCTGTCGGTGACTCGTTATTTTTTATACCAATTGTTATTGGGCAATGAATATGTATAGAGGGCACGGCTGGGACACATCAACAGGCATCGCATTAAACTGCAGTATTAATTCGTCAAACGTTTATAAAGACATGTTTCATATTCTATAAATTTGTTTTTAACAACTTTAATACAAAAGCGAAGTGCAATATACTTAGTATCAGGATATAAAGGTCAAAGATTAAGTCTAGATAGTTATATTTTATATTAAGACGGCAAAATACCCTTTAAGAACTAAATACAAAACCCTTTCCATCTTGACTATTAATCCCGCCTTAGGAACCACGAAGTTTGTCTCAAATCTACGCACAATCACCCCTAAACTAAATTCCGAGAGTAGTAATTCAATTACCCAATTTACTGCGTATAACTTTGTCGAGTAAACAACTTAATAGTATAAAAGACGACCTTCAAAGGGGTCACCTTAGAGCAGCGGTCCTAATAGCTTACCCTAGAGTACTCCTTAACAATCACCCTTCGAGAAAAACTTCCTTAAATACGAGAACGATCCTGATTGTTTCATATACATTGCTTTGTGTCTTCTGTTGGGAATAGAAAGGATTCTGACACAGAGCACAGTGTACGAGATGTTTAGTCAGAGAACAGTTCAGTCGTTTGCTTTTGGTAGGAAATCGTACAGTCTAGACGGCAGTATTAAACCCAAGGTGAAGGTCGGAGCCTGCTGGGCGGTCTCCATGGGGATGAATAACAAGTAAGATTATTGTAAATTAACCTCTTATTGAAGCGCGTAATTTCTTTTCAATACAAACAATTTGTTTGGAATCTTACAAGTATGTGACCTAGAACCCGCGACATTAGCTGTGCCCCTTTGTATATTATTTAATTTTTCCGAACTCATTTGATTAGTTTGTTCTCTTGTCGTTGACCTAAAATAACAGCCTCATAAAATACAATTTTCATATTTTTCTGGAGCTTTCAATAACAACATGTTTTCATCTCAAGCTTATTTAGGGCATTTTGTTTGAACAGAATACAAATTTGAGTAAACTAAGTTGCATCCAAATTCGAGTCGTAAAAATGCCAAAACATGCAAGTTGACCAATTAAGCCATCAAGTGGGCACTGGTATCGCTCAACAAAGGCGAGCCAAGCGGAGCTATCTCAGATAAGATAGCAGTAACGGGACGCTGTTCCCACGGTGACAGACAATATGCTCAAATAGATAAAGAATTACTTCACGAAAATAAAGGAGTTGTGTTTACTTGTGTCGTAAACGGCGATAAATGTAACAAGTGTTATTTGAAACAGTTTAAGTGTCGATAACTTTATTAGTAAGGTAATGGTAGATGGAAAAGTCAATATTATGGTACATTAACTGTGCCACAGATAGTAACAGTCATGAAATCGTTGAACAAACACTGAGTTTGTAATAAAACTCACTAAATATCTTGAATGGATTCTTCGGGCGTACATTTTGACTGAATACTATGGCTTTTTGTATAATGTTTAACTTTTTTCTAACTCTTATACAAATCCTGGTCAAATATATCAGTATCAAGAATAAAATAACATATTGTAAAGATGTAATATTTGTAAGTCTCTCTCAATATATCGTCTAAATATTGACAAAGTATCCGCAGTTGATGGTATGTGCCATATCGGCGGTGATGCTGGCGGCTCTGTGCGCCGCCGACCAGCGTAATCTCCGAAACTTCACATTCCTCACATAAATTCGTACCGACAAAAAATCTTTGTGATTCAATTCTACTGAGAAGGGATCTGTAGTCAATTTTATTGAAAACTTGTTTCAAATGTACTGGTAAATGCTGTAGTTTTATAAAAACCAGGTTCTGTTGTAGAATATTTGCTAATACCCTTATTGTTTTATCAATATACATGCTTTCAAGTATTTTATAAGGTTCCAAATACCAAGCTTGACGCTGCCAATCTCAGTGTGTCAAAGAGAACAGACGTTGTTAAATTAATGGGTCCATTAGGTGTTCTAGTGATACCATTACCAAGATTTAGAGGTTTAATAGTTAGAGAACCCTAATTCCCAGCAGCCGGTGTCAGAGCCGCACAATAATGCTTACCTATGAATAATAAGATCAAATAAAAAAACACTCGGGACTGAAGCACAATCGTACACGCTTGTAGACAAACCATTATATAAATACAATGACATATTGTTGTCCCGCTCTGGCGCCGTACATACAAAGCCACTCTTTTTATTTTCCGTCTCATTCATTTGAATTAGCTTTATACTAGTTTATAATGTTAAGGAGGCTTTTGATTGTGTTTGTTTGGTCTGGAATTATATTTAGTTTGTAGGCTGTTGGTGGCTGGTACACGTACCTACAACTTCCCGACGATGATACTGCTCTATAACTGCCTTTGGAATCACCCATAAATCGCTATGAATCATTTTAATCAAAATACCTTTCATAATTGTTTCGTATCAATTATTCGTGGCACCCTTCATAAGCTCTCATCGGAAAACAATTAAAATTCCTCGAGAAGCTTGCCAAGGTCACACATACCTCACATACCCTCCTAAGTCCTCATTCTCGAGAACAGAACAAAATGGCGGCGAACAAAAAAATATAAATATATTTTAAATGGGGCTTTGTGTTTCGCCACGCCCACCGTGATTAGAATACCGCGGTTTAAGATCAAGTGTTACATTTATTTAAATTTATTGATACCGGCGTGAGTGAGCAAGAATTCAGGTTATTTTTGTGTTGACCGAAAAATTTATGAAACACAGAAAAAAAAACTTTTTCTTAGTCATTACGTAATTCGTTTCGGCCTACTTTGAGGCAATTAGCTAATACACTTAAAAATTTAGCTTTATGACTAGGTCACCAAACTTTATCTTGGATTACTGAAAATGTAAATCTAGCAAGTAAAAGTCGCCTCAATAACGTTCGATATGTGTATCCGATACAATCAGACAAAAGCTTTCATTAACCTGCACGAAAAAAGCTTCCTAAGGCACCTAATTTCTTAGACTGTTAAATTCAATGGTTAGAATTACTACTGTTTATCTTGCTACAGACATGAGACGGAAGGTTCATAATGTATCTAAATTAATGACCTATGTAGACTGTAGGGAGTAACTACTCGACCAAATAAAAGCTCGAAGGAGTTTGCATATAATATAATCCATCGGTGATCGTTCTAACGAACTTAGCCTTAAGCGGAACGCAAAAATCTCAGGAACTTTAATTGAGAATCGGCTGGTCCTTGTGGACTCCGATAAAGTATGAATACTGTTTGTTTATAATGCTTTCATGTTTACCCATGTGTGGTGAATAAATGATTTATTTACAAGAACAAAAGGAATTAATAATAAATAAATAAATAATAATAATAAAATATTGCTTAGACTAAGTACTTTAGTCTCGTTGACCGATCATAATCTTTTGTTTACATACGACAAACAATTAATTATTGATGAAATGAGGGTTAAAATCATTTTCCCGAACACGAAAATCATTTGCGATTAAAGTAGCTACACACGGGGTATAAGGCAAATAAAGAGCCCTCAAGAAAGATACGCTTTTAAATATAAGTATACTACACAGCGTCATCAATCGTAAGACCAGACGACAAAAAATCCCTAACCATACAACCGCGTACATGGCCAATAGGACCGCGCAGTCCGCGTACAATATACAAACACAAAAGATTCCAAAATAAATCAACACTATCTCCACAGATAAAAATAAACAGCGAACCAATCAATTAGTCAGCCCGTAAAGCCAATTGGATTAGATTCCTTTGCCTATAAAAAAAGTTTGGAAAGGCGCTAGCCTCCACTTTTAATTATCGTTTACCGACGCATTGTTTGGCGTAAAAAAAGATGAAAGAAAAACGTAAAAAACGTTAAGAGAATATAAAGTTGTTGGAGATAGGAGTGATCCATTTGGTGTCAGCGGACGTAAATCTAACCTGTATCTGTTGTTCAGATAAATCTCGGTTCTCGATTATTTAACGTGGACTTTATCTGTTAGCTGTTTTGCTGATTTAGATACAAACACATATGTTATTTTATCAGTATTAAATAACAATTTAAGATTTTGTATGTCAGCAGAATAACAAAATTTTAAAGATTTTGCTTGTGTCTACACTTTGAGGGTTTGCGTTAGGTATTATCATCAGCCTCCATTCATCTCTTTGCGGATGATGAAATACCTGTTGTGGAAGATCGTTCTCTAGTTGACAGTGTCTCGTCTCGTCCCCGTCTCGTCTCGTATCCTCTAAATCAAAGTTTTCACGAGATTTTTTTACCGTGAGCTTCGTAGCTGCGGCGATTTCACGGGCGATGCGTTTCTCACACGCGCCCGCGGACCGCCCGCGCCGACCGATCCGTTTTTTACAACTGCCTCGGACCGAGATGTCTGTTTTACGACGATCAAGTTCCAACATTTGATAAAGCTCTTAGTTTAACGGTCTCATGATGGTTATTGTTTTTAGTCCTGTGGGATATTGGGATTCTATGACCGTAGCAAATTGTAAAGTCATGTTTCATCAATACACGTAATAAGTAGCCCTGACTAGATGGTATCTAGGATGCCATCGCGCACAGACTTAGTTACGAATTTTAAGTATTTATGTTCCTAAAAACAAAATTGAATCCGCAAGCCCACTCTTGTTCTTCAAACAAAAACAACAAATAGTTAGAGCTTGGGTGTCGTCGTAAGCAGGCAGCGTCAGTGAGCACACACAAGCGAGCCCTCAGTCGAGCTGTCTCCCACACCGCGCCGCGCGCCGCGACGAGAGCACAAACACAAACACAAACACTCCCAGCACTGTGTGCCGGCTGTTGGAAAACAATCAATATAAGCTTAACACTCAAGTCTCAGACAAACTCAAAAAACTAAACTTAAATACATAAGTTTTCCTTAAAGTTAAATCATAACAGTTTTCTGCAACGCCGACAGCAACGTCGTACCCCAATTTTGGCCGTTTTTCATTTTGGTCTTTTGGTACGCAATTTAATCTTAAATAACATTTAGTCTTCACGTCATTATTGCTCAATTTATCGGTAACGTGCTGTTCTACTGACCCCGTAGAGTTTAGGGCGTGAAAATACTTGTTTATAACATTACGTAACACTTCAGTGAAGAATATCAGCTTTAACAGTTCATTTTGGCAGTCGGCAGTAGTATTCTAGGAAACTGGCGAGACGGACGATTACTACAGATAATTGTGATGTCAATGACCTGAAGATACTTGTGGGGCTTTTCTTTATTTGTGAACTATTTCCTTTAGTTGTACTCACGACACTTTTTGTTTTTAGGATATAATGGTTAGACTTCAGAGGTGAAGCATTTTTCTTGAAGGTAACTGAATTTCAGCATTGCTAAGTAGCCTTCAGCAGTAAAGCAAATGACATCTACTTATAGCACATATAAGGTGAACGTTGCAGAGATCTCTACACTCAACATCCAATCCATATAATCCATGTCTTACATTGACAGTAGTTACCTTACGTACAATACAAGGACTCACATTATTTGCTGTGTACATGACACGTCTAAACAACATGGCGGCGTATTGTTTGTCAATTTGTTTGTCGAACAATACCGTCGGTTCGCCAGCGCTTTCCCGGAACGCGAGCTATACGTGATCTCGGTTCGATCCGCCCGATATTACGCGACCACCACGCGTTTCCTTAAAAAACTATACCAACCTAAAACTTGACACAATATTCATTGCTTCGTCAGTATTGAACAGTAAAGTAGAAGTTTAAATAAGGCGAGTAATGGAAAAGAAAGTAAACGATGGTGTTGTTTGCGTTTGTTCCGCCGTCAAAGCGTTAAAACTGACCGGGGGCACGCTGCAGGTATCTTTGGTTAAAAAAATATAAAATAAGACAAGTGTAAGGCCTTGCGCGTGACGCACTCCAGTACTGTGGGAATTGTGGGAACAGAGGACTGCAGGACTGGAGCCCGTGGGAGACTGGACACGTGAACATGTACCTCACTAGACAAGGGGTTATAAGTATCTAGTGTTTCATTGTGATGCAATTCATACTCATTTGTGATTTATTTACTTCCCGAATGTAAAGGTTGATAAAAAGTCTTCCTGAAGTCCTTATTGTGTGATATCTTTATAAAATAGCCCGACTGATCCTGATTGATAATGTTTGTCCCATTCATCGAATTATGCGGTCAAAATCAGAAATCTGTGATATCATAATGAGTTTGTGGAAATAAACTATACTGTCAATCCTTCAAATCATCTTAACTGCCTTTCATATTCCGCCCGAAAATTAGTGTCAAAAGATCAGAAAACATCCCGACACGGATCATTTACCACTAAAACTTTTTCAACTACTAGCAATTAATAATAACTCCTAAAACTACGTAAAAACAAATAATCACTTTTTTCGACACCAATTATCGTCCACGTAGGTGGTCGCCATCAGTCGTCAGTCCAACACCAATATTTGCGAAGTTTTACGAATCGTCAGTACATCGCACCTTGTAATTAACTCGCCGAAACTTAGGCCAACTTTTTGCTATTATAGGCCCAACATTGGCTAGCGGCTGCAAAGTTTACTAACCTACTTTAAAGTTATAGAAATAGGGTTGCTTTTGGAACGTACTCTGCTTTCTAAAACGCAGCGTGTGTATTCATAATTAGAAATGATCTGCGTCGGCGTCTTTTCAAGTCAAAATCGTTTTTGATGATCCTAGGGGCGGGTCTTATGGACCTCTGTTTGATTTGGTCTCTGCCGCTTGTGTTTTTTAACAAATTAGCGCCGATTTATATCCGACGGGGGTCTATTTTGCTCGTGATGACTTTTTTGATGATGATTGGCCGTTTTTCGTGTCATTTGTGTGGTCCTTCTGTGTTTGTTTATTTTTGATTTCGGGCATTCCAATCTATTTGACGCGTCATAGGGAAAGCTTTGTTTAAGCTCTCTAACATCATACCTAAACAGAAAAGACAGAAATACTGAATGTCTTTCGTCAATATATTCATAAAATAGATTTGTTTAGTGTTGACATTTATGCCACGAAGCAGGATTCGATGACGTCATGTTTCTAATGTGTGCTTCCACAGGACGTGTAACGACTGCATTATCAAGTAAATAACGTCCAGACAAATACGCACGTTTAGCATGCATAACATTAAGATGACGACTATCCTGGGAAGTGGCAATATCCTCAGGACAGCCAACTGAATGACTGCCGGCGTCATCAGCTCCGTCTCCAAGGCTCCGGGAATCGCGGCTGAACAATGGTCCTTTGTCCTGTGACGACACCTCCGTTTCCGTCGCTCAGCTGACTGTCCGTCCGTCTGTCACGTACCAGTGAAAGTCAAAGTATTACTCATACATGCACTTGATGATTATTGTCATTCTTAAGCCTTTATGAATGGGTAGCACCGTTTGTCGGTGTGCTAGGTTTTATTGCTGGTCGGTCCTTTGGTACGAATTAATCGGTTTTGTGTGCTGTGTTTTTTGATGTGGGACTATGTTGTGTTTATATTCAAAATAAAAAGACGTATTAAGTTCAAAGTCGATTACGTTTATATACTATTTCCTAATGGCTACCGAGAACAGTCAACACGCCGTCTTTAGGACTCCTCACCGACTCCAAGAACTTCACCTCGGGGGGGTCGTATTCACGGAAGTCGATTGATTAAGATATTAATAGAAGCAATCAGTGACGATGTGCAAGGCCTCAGTGTGGTCACCTTGCGGGCTCGTGACGACGCGCTGCAGATGCTAGGGGTCACCTTGGGAAATACTTCATTGTTTTACTGCAATGCTTACTAAATATTCGAGGCAGTATCACTTTTGTTGGTAGGCTCGCAGGTGTTGGCACCTAGATTTGTAGTGAAGAGGTTAACTACAACCGGTCGGACCTCTTTGCTCATAGTTTGAAATTTTTCGTTTTGGAAGTTTGACATCTCAAATAGCAGTTTGTGTGACGTATTAAGTATTCTACTTAATCTGGCATCTCTCTACAAGAACTTTCCCTAGCAACATCTGTAATACCGCAAGTAGATAAACTAGATATGGATTAATTCACGTAGGTTTAGTAATACTCGTTAATGCTATCCGTGGTCCAGTTTTAACACATTATTTTAAGCATTTATTCAAAACAGCTCATAGAAAGTCAATGTCTTTTTTAATTGCTTCTAATAGTTAGTTTTTATAGAAGCTATGTTGCCAAGTGTGCCATCCCACCACTACCACCACCACGTGGTAGTACGGTACTCAGCTCCAGTTAACCCACACGATAGATAGCAACTGTCAGATTGTGATCTCACCGCAGCTCCTGACTCCCATTGTTACTACGTTACTACCGCTACAACTTGAAACCTGTGCCAATGCTTACAAAGCTCGGAAGTTTTAAGAACAATATTAAAATAAAAATATTTGATGCAAACTCAAGTAATCTATCTTAGGCCTAAGTACTAGTAATGATTTCATAAGAGTCAGCGCTTAACAACTTTATTGATAATGACTCATGTCAGGAACGACAGAACGTCGAGAGACATTTGATGCCAAAGCTTATACTACTCTCATATAAAATATCACTTTACAATTATAACATAATGAAAGTAAATTCTAACTTAAGCCCTAAATACTGTTACATCCCATCAGAATAGTTAACTATTTAATCTCAACACGCAACAAAACTCCTTAACATAGCCTGAAATAAGGGATCGCCGCATCCAAATTGGGCAATGACATATACACAAACACACATACTATTCAGAATTCAGGGAAAACTATAGAGAAGATCGACGTGTTTATAGATCTCATCATTAAACCGCTTCCGCTTATGCCTTGCACCCACAGCGTAGCGGAACAGTGAGTCATGCGCAAGAGCGTCTGTCTGCGCAGACGCATCGTACCGGGCCTAGCAGGCTGTAGTAAGCGTGCCTTGAATCCGATGCGGCTTAACTATGCATTCCTTATGAAGCAGAGCTGCTCAATGAACGCTTAACTGGTATAATAATATAAACATTAAATAACGTTTGATGTAAAATGTTAGGAACGAAATATTTCCGTCTTTACACGCAAAATTAAAGGCAAACTGTAAATTTTCCATGGAATAAATTCTTTCAATCAAATAAGTAGAAATAACTTTTATGAATACAAATAACAGTCGTTTCCAATACAAACCAGCTATTTAGTATCCATACAACTTATATTTATGAGTATTACACCCAAATATAGGTGTGATAATGTTAGTCGGTGGCGATCAGAGAGGCCGACACATTGTGCTACGACGACGGCGGCATTAAGGTGTTTCCCAGAAGGTTCGGCTGTACGTGCGCAAGCGCAAGTCTTGACTTACCTCACTCTGCGAATCTGCGGACAATGTGAAAAGAATGCGCCAAAGGGTTCCCTTTTCTCGCTATTTAGGATGCACGAGAATGTTCTTTTATTTATTTATTTTGTATTTTATTTATAGTAGTGATGACAAAATTCAAAAAAAAATGTTTCAGAAATTTTAATGTGAACAATGCAATTATAAATATTTCTAAAAGCACAAAATGAACTAAAATAACGCTTGAGACCTATACTTGGATTAAACTAACAAAAAGCCAACATATCACCTTTACCTCTCGCTCAGTGCACGGTATGCGTGAATCAGTGCGCTCGCGCAGCTAAAAGGACCGCGATCATAAGGGATGCCGCGCCGGTGAGTTGCCGCTATTGTTGCTAGCACCATTTCTGGCTCGATCGCGAACATGCGTGTACTTCCTACACTAGACATTCCTTTATGACGATAGGTCAGCTTTAAATATATCATGAGAGCATTACGTCCAGTGGCAGACTGTCGATAGCGCACAAAGGATCATAGTTCTTGGACGTAACTGTTGTGGATTGTTCTCTTTAATTTTGACTTGGAGCTGAAATCAAATAAACAAGATCTTTTTACTTTGTGAATCAAGAATTGATCGCTATTCCTAACAAATTCGAGTTAGCGCAGGTTGTCTCGTCTTCCGTTTCCTGTACTTAAATATTTATTACTAAGTCGTTTTTCACCTTCAATATCCATAATTAATTACAATTGTATCAAGATGGATAATTTACGACACTATTTGGGATCAATTTCGGAATATTTTGGACCTTATAAGCTTGGTCGTTGGTCTTTCCATACGGAGAACAATGGTCGTCCTTCTGGTCGAGGTGGCCACAAGGTCGGCGAGTATGGACAATCATTATAAGTGGAATACATTACTGTGGTCGGAAGTTGGGCGGTTTTCTAATCTTCACGAATTAGTATTCAGGGGGAATCGTTTAGCGCGTGCCGATATGTAACAGTAGATAGGTATATTTCGTTAGTCATGCGATAGGATGGATGGCACAGTTTGATAGGATATCCTATTCGCTAAATATTGCTTTTTTGTCGTTAGCCAAGCAACAATACCTCACAAGAAGTTAGAAAGTTTTACTTATTACCTATTTTTCATTTTGATACAGGAATTTCGTTATAAGCTTTCAGCAGAATTTTTTGGCATTTATCCCTAACGTGTTACTTTTGTCCTCAGTGTGAGGAGTCGATGTCAGCGGGTGACATGTGCGTGTCGGCGGCTCGAGCTGGACCCTCCTCCCGCTGGCACCCCGCCTGCTTCGTGTGCTCGTCTTGTCAAGAGTTGCTAGTGGACCTGGTGTACTTCTGGAAGGACGGCCGCCTGTACTGTGGCCGGCATCACGCCGAGACCCTCAAGCCGAGGTGTTCCGCCTGCGATGAGGTAAGGAACGGTTTACTTTATTATTATACAACTCATATAACTAATTTGACAGCTATTAAAGAAAAAAACCAGACTAAGACAAACATTTAATATGGACTGTATAACTTTAAATTGCACTTTATTTTCCTTGACTAAGTTTACCAAGGGAACAGCCCTTGCGGCATTCAGTCTACTTTGTAAAACATGATGGTTTAAGTGAATAATAAATAAGCAATCATACACCAGATGGCAACACTCACGTATCAGTTAAACCACGGACATGCGCTGTACGCTCATTTGACTCACAAATCAAAACAATTACAATCTGAGCACATTAATATTCCGAACAAATTGCTTTATCTTATCTTTAATTTACCACAAAACGCCCCATTACCTTAATTTCCTTCAACCTGCCGTATTATCATAAAAATCGCGACGCTGCGCGTGCGCCGGCCGCTGACGCAATTGCGCGTGCAGTTGGCAACATCCGGCCAACGGACCGGAAGTAGATACCATCGGGGTGGGGGCCTGGGGGGTGCATCCCTCTTGTTATTCAGACGTTTCACGGTGGACGCGCACTTCGCCAAATTTATTGTTTTATACAATATGGTGACAATTGCAAAAAAAAATACGTTGTTGCATATTATAATCAGGATTGTTCAACACATACATTCAATGTTTTACAAATTCCTGGTTTTTTATTTATAACGCAAATTTCAGCCCTTGGTATTGACACGCGATCGCGATTTTTTATGGCAAGATTAGAATCCAAAGTAAAGACCTACATTAATAATCCACTTTCCCGAACACAGGAAAATATTAGTATTCGTTCTGCGTCGCTTAAAACTGCCACCACCTGACCGGGGTGAACGACCCCCGCGGTCAGACATAACGCAATGATTTAGGGCTACCATTACTATTAGAGAGCCATTCAGTTGAAGGGAAAAGTTCTCGTCATTGACTACACCAGGGGTGGCGGTGCGACACCTTGGACTATCAACCTCAATATAAAACGTTCACTGGCAAAAGATGTTCTCACAAGAATTTTAGAAAATTTAATGCCAGTATTGCCCGATCTATTATGATTACTAAACTCTGAAGCTCTGCCTTTAACTATCACTTCAATATAAAAGCGCATAATATGGTTATTGGCTTTGACCAACCCTACGCAGTCGGCGGGGGTGTTGCGTGGTCGCTGCAGACCGCTGCGGCACGCCGTCTGCGCCGGAAGCGCTGCGTCCCGCCGCCGACCCCCGCACGACACCGCAACTAGGTCGCCGCGAGGGGTACACGAAAACTCAAGAAAAATGAGGAAACCCTCAGATTGGGCGCCGATTGTAATCGCGCTAAGTGATTTGTGATTTGGGTCAAGCGATCCCAGTTTTGATATCAAATATAAATAGGGATTTAATTTTTGTTTTGACTACAAATGTTTACTTTGATGTTTGATTTTTAAACGAATAAAGCTTAAAAACTTTCAACTTAGTCACAGATGTAGAAATGATTGTGTTGAATATATATAAATTGAATTACGGTAGCCCTCCAACGTCTACTGTAATTCAATTCATAAAGAATGTTCGCAACCCAGTCTGACAATCAAATTGCAAAAGATGATTATGAAATATCAATGTTGCATGTTTGATAATAACCGTCGGAAGGCCATGGGAGACTAACTTGATGTCTTCATTAGTTTGCGTGGCTTTCTCGGTAATAATTAGCGCAAATTATACAGAGCTGCATAATTATATCGCAGATTGGGCAGTAAAATGAGAAGATGGTACATGGTGATACTGTAACAGAATGTTTTATAATAAACTACCCATTATTATTTTATGCTGGTTAGAACTGATTTTTCCTTAACGTCGGAACGTAAATTGATAATGTTTAACTCTTCATAATCTACAGGAAAAATGGTACCTTCTGCAAGTACACAATTTTCATGTTTTATCATCGAGTCCTTCAGATTCCATGTTTCGTGTTCAAACATATTTATATATTTGATTTGTGACGCTTTGCGTATAACCATATGCCATGATCGCATGAACCCAGAAATAAGTGCTGAAATAATTTAAAACGCTGCCTAATTAAGTGCCTTAATACCCATAAACTACAAATAAGGTCTATAAAACAGCATTGATTAATAACGCTGAGAAAGCCATATAATAATTTTCGATGAAACAATTTGATAACAGTAATCGAGACATGTTTAATGGTCATTAGTGGTCACGTGTTACACTTGCCGCTGATGGCTATAATTCAGCCATTTTAAAAGCCCGCGTGCTCTCTTATCACAAACAGTTTATTTATTTTTCTAATCCGTACGTTAAAAAAAACTCGTGACATTCTCGTGTGAAATAATGTATACTTTTTACTGTGTACCATTTTAGGGCTCAAAATGTTTTGTTTTATCGCGCTGATCATTAAAATGTTGAATTTATTTCGTTTTGATTTCTTTTATTTTCTTTATATTTATAAGAATGTCACGAATATAATTAAATTCGGTCGGTATGTTAATGTTGAACTTACTTAAAGTTTTGTGTGTTATCTAACTATTTTGGATGTTATAGGTCCACCATAACATAATAATCAATTCACTAGTAATTAAAATATTTTCGTTTAAGCGGTAGTTAAGTGTTGGTCGTCACGAACATCTACATCAAATTTTAAATATTTTACGGTACTTTAAAGAAAAACAGTAAAATTATTGTATTCTTAAATATAAGTAGTTACTTTACAATGTCTAGATATTTCCTGTTGAAACATGAATGGAATGGCGATTTACAGTAATTTACTAAATAAATTACAAAGTGTTACTTTACCTTTATTAGTTGTTATTTCTTAGAGCTTCTACATAACTTAAAACAATAAAAAATGCTCATTCCGTTTGAGAACAGATTCCGATCTATAAGCTACACATAAAATGAAACACCTAAAGCTAAAAATAATCTTATTTATGTAATCATTCAAGCTCTCATAACGCAGATTTCATGTAACTGATTTCAGGAGATTTAACATAATTTAAACATTTACTTGTTCTCCCACGATACTGAGTAAAATATAATTAGCTTATTAATATAATTAGTCCGATACGATAGACTTTATGCACGGCACACATGAGGCTAGCAGCGTGGCAGACGTGGCGTGCTGCTGGCGCGGTACGTTATGTGCTGGGGGCACGCGACGCCCAGATACACCTGATATAGTTGTCAATGTCAAACATGCCTATAAACCATGCTAGAACTTTTTGAGATAAGAGAAACGAAAGTGAGCTTACAAATTATTTCTTGGCAAAACTAGAATATTTTAAAAATACAATTTTCAGTATATTTTTTATAAACAAAGCCTAATTTGCCACTAAATTATTTTGGACTCATAAATTTTAAAATAAGTACACCTAATTTTCGAACATGCCAATTAAATTATCAAAATCTAACCAATTAATTATATGTAATTAAAACGATTTCAATACATAATTACAAATAATTTTGCTCCAGATTTATAAAAATACAAAACACAGATTTACAACATAAATCAATATTTTAAAATGAACTCATTCTAACACGCGTGGCTCAATATATAATTGCTATTCATATTTTTAACTCATATACAACTAGCTTTTCGCCCGCGGCTTCGCCCGCGTCGTGGTCGGTTATATCGCGTTTCCAAGAGAACTCTTCAAAAGTCCGGGATAAAAACTAGCTTCTTTCTCAAGGTCAACTCTATCTCTGTACCAAATTTCATTAAAATCAGTTCAGGGGTTTAGACATGAAAGCGTAACAGACAGACAGACAGACTTACTTTCGCATTTATAATATTAGTAAGGATCTCATCATTTTCAAATATCCTTGTATTTTAAAAGCCCTAGTTAGCTGCTAGGCATACTTTATGAAAGGCCGGCAATGCAGATCAGGTGTTATTTACGATTGCTGCACTCGGTAATGCCACACCATGCACTAAGTTCGACCATGACATTGCCTACGTTTTTGTGGGAAATACTGCAGTACTGTTAAAAGTCAAAGTTTAAATATTTTTACTAGGAAATTCAAGTAAAGGTTTCTATTTTACTCATTAAAATTTATTTGGAAAACGTTCTCACTTGACTCTACATAAAAGTTTTATGTAGAGCAACACTTCTTTTTTCGTCAGTAGGTAATATTTGTAACTATCTCTTCAACAACTGCATCAAACAAAATCTACTTATGCATATTTGCTGTTGACATTTTTTTAACACCAAAAGTAATCCAAGTATTATGTTAAGGTCGGTAAAACATATTCAGTGTCTACTAAATATATTGTTGGGTATCTGATCTCTCTCTTAACACACTTACATTTGACATATAAAACGTGAAAACAAAAAGAGCTTAATATCGATAGGTAAGTAAGCTAATAGTGAGTCACCAACACATGTCGATCGGCACGTGCTCTACATTACATCGACACATCGCTATGCGCGGCGACAACACTAGTAATAACACTGTATGGTTCCCATAACAACGGCGATTCACGAACAGACACATAGAAATATTAAAGTTACACTTAAAACTTGTCTAGAGCTGTTCAAGAAAAGTTCCTATTTAATTCAATTATAACTATTGTAAGTCATACTATAACGTATACACAGTTAAGCATCATAAATGTACGTGTAATCTACATTTACAAAACACACGACGAAATTATACGGAGCCCTAATTCTTAAAGCAACAATAAAACGGTAGGCGAGTGATAATGGCTGAGATACCGCGGCTCCCAGGCCCCATGCTCCCATACTCGCGTGGTAGCATGGCCGCATGGTCCCATGCGCAGTGAGACCAACTCGACCTGCCTCCCTGCATCATCACAGATTACATTGTGCAGGAAAGCTACCGTTTGCAACTCTTGAGAATTAGACCATGTAACCTGCACCTAATATTTTCTGTTTATTTTGTTTGTTTCTACCTGAATAACATTTACAAGATTAACATCTTTAAAACTACTTTGAAGTAATTTCTTTACATTTTTAACTCATACAAAATGTAATTCAGCAAGGAGAATGAACTAATAATTGATGGTGGATTATAAAAATATGAGCGCAAATATAAAATTAAGAATTTATCTTAAATCACTGTAATTTTTGACTGAGTGACGCACTTCGTCACGTGCATCGTAACTAAGTGACTGAAAGTTCAATGGCTTGATCCAAAATATTTGCGTCTGATGCGATTATTTAACATGTAATAAGTACAAAAATTGTTGCAAAATTATAAGAACGCTGATTGCCTACTAACAGTTCTGCAATTGTATACAATGCATCACATGCCATCGGACTAAATTGTTTGAATCCTGATTCGCCGAGCGTCGCAAGGATTCCTGAATGCAAATACAATGGAGGCTCCTACAATCATCCAATTGATCTGAGTAAAGAAACACGGAACACAGCGAACAATCGTCGTCCGTCCGCGGCATGCGGCGCGACACAAAATACCGTTTCTGAAATATTAATAATGAGTGAATAGTCCACTAATGAACACGAACAAAATATAACTCGGCGACCGTGGGATCAGTTCCCAGGCCATTGTCGCGAACTAACTTTCTTGGGGTCGTCAGCACCGGCTAACATAGCACTATGAATAATAATGCCTAATTAAACCTTGTTTATCCAGATAATTAATTAAATGTAACCGGTTTTAAAAAATATTATATTATTGAATGGGTTCTAGAGGATGACGTCGTCTTCATACTTCCTATGCACTTTTGTGTCAAATGGTTACTTAGAACTATGTCCTTTCATGAACCGTCACAAGGTCGCATTGCATTTTTAACATACCTGAATATTTTTTTTAAAACTAAACCTTGTTTTATTTTGTCACCAGATAATCCTAGCAGACGAGTGCACGGAAGCGGAGGGTCGCGCTTGGCACATGAAGCACTTCGCGTGCGCGGAGTGCGCGCGCCAGCTCGGCGGCCAGCGGTACATCATGCGCGACGCGCGCCCCTACTGCCTGCCCTGCTTCGACAACTGCTTCGCTGAGTACTGCGACGCCTGCGGGGAACCCATCGGCGTCGACCAAGGACAAATGTCCCACGAGGGACAACACTGGCATGCCACCGAACGATGCTTCGCTTGCCATACATGCAGAGCAAGCTTATTAGGGAGGCCTTTCCTACCGAGAAAAGGAGCGATATTCTGCTCGATAGCGTGTTCCAAAGGCGAGCCGCCTACGCCTTCGGACTCCTCAGGACCTGGACCTAGACCACCGCGAGTACCTAAGCCTAGAAGAATTCCATCACCAAAATCTCCTCCTAGATCACCTCATCGAGAACCCTCGCCTCATCACATAGACGCTGATTCAGAGCCGAGTGCATCCCTCGCGCCTGAGTCCCCGCCCCCGCACCCACCGCCGCCGCCGCATGCTTGTCTCAGCCTAGACAGGGCATTAGCAGACCTCCGCCTAGAACAATCGATGACTGAACATCAAATACAACCCACACCGACATCCGACGACCACCACGACGAGTCCCCTGAGGACTGGAAGCCGCCGCACCCTGTGGAAGCGCAGGCTGTGGTCACGCCGGGACACTCCACCTCGATGCCAGAACTGACGTTAGTGGACGGCACCAAGAAGTCTCCTCGGAAAGCGAGAGGGGGCCGGACTGTCAGGTTTTGTGGTGACGACAACGAAGCTTTCGAGCCGGACGAGCCTCCGAGAAGAGAGAAGGTGAGAGATGAAGACGCGAGCAGCTACTGCAGCACGTGCTCCTCGTCGTCGTCATCGGCGGAGTCGTACACGCTGCCCACGCGGAGAGCGTACGGTGGCGTAAGGATCTCCTACGTGCCCAACGACGCCGTCGCCTGCGCCAAGAGAGAGCGACAGAGAAAGAATGCCCAACAGGACAAGAACTGCATCATCTCGTGATCCAGGCTGCTCGTAGTGCCTCAACCCTCCTAGTGAACCGACCTCCGATGTAAAAGACTGACTTTTTGATAGATTTTTGTAGCCCCCAAATGCCATAGTATTGTTAGATAGAATACATCAGTCTTCCTTAGCTGCTTGATATCTTGCCAGGCCTTGCGCCGCGCCGAGCCGCCCGGCGGGGCAGGTGTGCGCCGCGCGGGCGGTGATCATGTTGTGACGTGCACAATGTTATAATCGTTATCTGTACAAAAGGCTTAAATTGTAAAGGGTTTTGACAAATGTATGTTCTTACGAGTAATTTGGGATTAATCGGTTTAAAATGTGACGGTTTCATTCATTTGTAGCACCTTTGCTGGTATTATTTGTAATGGATCTGCTCGCAGCATTCACCGCAGATGACAACTGCCGCTCACAGAACGCATGCCTTGTAGTGTAAGGGGCCTAAACTAACTTGATATGATGACGTCAGCTTTAAATTATTTCTGATTTAATATATAAACATATCGAATGCTTTCTGTAGTTTATTCTTGTTCATGAAATGATTAATTTAAGACATATCCCACTTTGCCACTTAGCCGTAAATCGCTGTAAGTGTAACATAAGTTAGAATTAAGAGATTATTGTAAAAATGCGAGTACAAATATACGTGTTATTTTGTATTACAGTTTACTATTGGAATGTGTTCAAACTGTGTAAATAAAGCAATGACTAATAGGTATTGTTAGGATGTGTGGTGTGAGTGACGATGCTTAGACGAAGGGGTACCAGTCGCGTTAACATGTAGCTGACTCTTCTCTGCTGTTATTTTGTCTTGAAGAACTTCTAGAATGCAGAATATTATGTTGAAATTCATTCTCTCATTGCCTATAAGCAACTCGGTTGTGTTAGGTCTGTCGGAACCCACCAATAGTAACAAAGGACTAGAGTCCTACCTGTTAGAAAGGACAATTCTATTAACAATCTTTGCCTACAGTCGCTGCTGTCTCATAGGTGCGAGTTTCAGGATTTATGGACATAAGGTTAACCAATTCCTTAAGAAATCGATAACTTCCCAAAGGCTTATACTGTTATTCAGAGTATTAAGCTAGGCTACATTCTCGGTTGAGCTTAACTAAAGGTCTGGACGATAAGCTATGTAACAATTTCCCAATTCCTTTTGTGAAAAAAGAAGAGTCTGGTCCTTTTAACTGTAGGTTAAAAACAGTGTGTCGGTGTTGACTCTCATGATATCCTTCAAAATGTATTAAACTAGCGTTTTATCTTGTTTCTGCCTAACCTTAATAAAATAATACTCAATGTTAAAGATAATGCTCACGGACGAGCCGTGCGCATTTATTCCAAATATGTGTATTTAATGTTTGTAATTAGACAATAGTTTTATACGAGAACCACAAATATTGTACAAATATATCGAAATGTAACAATAAATAAAATAATGTACGTAATTTTTTAAGTTATTTGTAAGAGGAGAAAAATAAAATGATTTGGAATAAACATTTCAGTTTTATTATGTTTTTTACCCTCCTTATGTTGTTTCAACATTCAGATGGTGCTAAGCGCATAGTGTAGTTTCATACACAGGTTGTTTTCCTCCAACAAACATATATTTAATAGATCTAAATCAAGAAAGTTAGGTTAGCCTTGTTTAAGTCACCTCCATCTACTATCATACAATGGCAATAGATTTGGCTTGTCTAAAATTGAATGATATTAAATTCCCTTATAAAAAGAAAGCATAGAATCGAGAGATAATAACTCGTATTTCAATTTTCATATGAAAGAAGAGATAGAGAGTTCGACTGGCCCACACGCGGCCGCTTCAGCTCATAATTAAGGACTTTACTTGGGTCCGAAACTAGTCGAGCAATCCTTACGAAAGTTACTCAAAAATAACCGTACATCAATCGTGAAACTACGGAAATCCTGATAGCATCAGCTATGGAAATATGATCGTAGAGCACGAGCCATCAGTGAAAGTAGAAGCAGCATCGACACGTGAGCGCCGCGCCGAGCGCCGTGGGAGCCGGCGACTGTTCGAGTAGGCGAGCGTTCCGACTGCAGCGACGACGGGAACCGCATTGTCTCAGCACTGCTGTAGCTAGTGATCATTAGCAAAAACTGCATGGAGATTAGTCCGACTATCTATCGTTCGTAGACGAATAACATTAGAATATAGCCTTACAACTGTATTGATTCGATGATTCGTTATCATCTCTTTCGTGCTCATTAATAAATTCTTGCCGGTTCTTCTCCATAAGAATGACATTTTGAAACCGCGCAACTAGAGCCATTAACGTTTTGAAAGTGCCTGTTAAACGGCCTACTTGAAATAAAAAACTTTTGATTTTGATTTGGAATACTTGAAGTAGAAATAATTACAATACACATTATTATCCATAATCCATAAGCCGTTAGTGATTGTGTTCGCATAAAGAGAAAATCTAATAAAGCTGTCTCCATAAACAACAAAAGAATTTCCAAATAGGCAGTCAACAAAACTAACTCAACTACATTTAAAGCAAAACTATTCGAAACATCGAAAGAACACTCGAAGGAACTATAAAAAGTTTCGAACTAAACACAGAGCGGACATAAAGTCGCGGCCGGGAATCAAACTCAACTACTTGGAAAACTTTGGTGGGTGTAGAGTTGGGAGGGAGTTTCGGCGACAGTCGCCGGCACGACGCAATACCCAGACAAACATGTACTAAGGAGAGTTTCCTAGGTTTTATAGCTAACAAAATTAGGAGCTTCCCTCTATCATCATGCATCCACTATGCAAAAAGCACATGCTTGTATAACAGAGTTTTTATAAATACATAATCGAGTTTCTCTCTTCATCTATGGCAAAAGTAAATGCAAAAACCTTAAACCAGAGACATCGACAGAAAAAGATCAACAGAATGTGTAACTAAATAGTCGTAATCTTTTTAGCACTTAGCAAACAGCTGCCGTAAATTAACACTTGATGGCTCGAAAATCATGTCATCCGGTAGACAGACATAATATATCTAGGATTTACATAAGTAGGCAAATAAATGACGAATCCGAGACGACTCGGATGCAAGCCGAGACTGAACCCGAGACCTTGCCAAATACACCAAACTATTAAGACGGCTAGACGGAGCTAACGGGACAATTTCAGTTCCTGCCAGATTACTCCATCAGACGCGACTGAATACTAGATTAAATCATTTTGGTGCTCGTTTATACTTCCATGAATTTAATAAAACTACAGACACTTGATAATAATACATTTGCAAGAATTGTATTGAAGAAGTGTCTAAATCGGCAAATAAGTCTTTAAGTATAATAATTTCCTGAATTTGTTACAAAAACATATAAAAGGAAATCGATAAACTAATAAATAAACACACAATTAATTAAACAAACACCTGTCGGTTGTCATTTCATTCCCCATTTTTGACCTCCTAAATAGGTTCCCAGCCAGTTAATTCGCAACGCTTTTGTACCCAACCCTTGCAACAACAACCTTGAAATTGTAACCAACTGAAAATATCAATTAAACATATTTAACCCTGCGCTCGCTGGGTACACATTAGAGTGTCGCGGTCATTATAACCATTAGGGGAGTATTAACAACTTGATTAATGAGCGTTAATGCGCCGCGGGGAAGGGTTGACTCGGGGTAAAAACTGTGCGTTTTTCCCCGATAAAGGGTGCGCCGGTAGTGATGACAAATTGCCTTCTGTTTGAATGTGAATTTCTTACCCCCTTGTAAGTAATTTCCGAAGCATGCCTGGAATGATGAGTTGTGGCTTAGAGGATTACACGGTCTGTCGCCTGATAACAACTCAACCTAATCGTAATGTTTCATGGGGACTTTACAAATCAACTGTAGCTTTTCATCACCCGCACTTACAAAGTAGCCGTCGTCATACAAGCAATCCATGTCAGTAACATGACCCATATGATTGAATGAATAAATCAAATCGTATCGCACAGTATCAGGAACGTATTGACTTGTATGTCACAGTCACGAATACCCAGACTTAACAAACTGTCTGCAGATATTTTTATCTCGGTGAGACAAAAATATTTATCCCTTCGCAGACGGCCCTCGGATAAAGAAGCTGGAGTTTTGGAGATCAAACGAGTTGCACGTCACTGAGATTTTAGACATCATTAGGTGTCATCGAGAGCCTTAAATATCGCACTGTTTGTTGCTCGTTTTTTATACTCTTTATAGATCAAATTTTTCGGTATTTACGTATTCGCGAAGTCTAAGCTTCAATTCTTTGAATGCTTGATTTTCATTTGCTTTTGATCTTATTTGCCTTTTTCTTGGAGCCATGACCCTCTCAAACCCATAAATTACCACAACAGTGATAGACACATTCCCCTTCAAATCTGACGACTAATGATACTATGATAGTGAAAATCAATAAGTGTAGTGTCAGGTGCGCGCGCGCAGCGTGACCGCACCTGTGCTTCACGCTCGGCGCGCGGGGGAGCGGACAAATCGCTGCGTAATTATGACGGCGGTCAGGGGTCGCCAAAACTGTCTTAAGTCCAAGAAATTTGAAGAAGGTCTGAGAAATAAGTATCAAGGGGAAGTAAGTGGTACGGACTTTTCGGATAATATGACGATAAGCGTGGAATTTAGTGTTTTGGAGAGTGCTTTACAACAGTATGTTAGTAGAAAGCCATTATAGATGGACTAATAGCTATATCGATTTTGCGAAGACTCATTATGTATGTTGTTGCAGAATACCACAAAATTTTATCAGTGCCTGATCTGTGCTGAGTCCTCAGTTACTGCATGAAAAGTGAAAAAATATCGCTTAACTTAGATAAGTATCGAGAGAAATAAATGAGTAAATGATAGAGTTCATTTCCAAATGTACTTAAATATTACAAAGCTCAAGAGTTTGCTTGTTTCTTTTGACCGATTTTTAGCGATAAGTAGCGGTAGCAGAAATGTTTCTAGCTATCCCGGATTTATAAGATACCGCTTGGTGGCAGACGCACGGCCAGACAGACAGCGATGCCTCAATGGGTTCAATTTTCAGCTTTTTGGTTCAAAAACCTAAACCGACTATTTATTCCATAAAACCCTCATTTCTCCGGTGCACCTAAAATGTTATTATTAAATTAAAACTAAATTAATAACCTGTTAACTAAGTAGATCAGTATAATTAATTATGGGCGTGAAATTAATACGCGGCCGACATTTTAATAAACGCTAACGAATCGATTAATTTCTCATTATGATAACAAGATTATGTGTTTAACCAGTTGCTATGGTGCAGTTGGTTTAAACTAACCGGATATGTGATTTTATTTGACTGACTGATTTAACATATGTAATGGGTAGTTTGGGGCACTGTCTTTCACTCCTGGTAGTTTGCATTTTTGTTTCAATGTTTTGGTGAATAATACCAGCCCATCACTCAGGGCATCCCTGTGCTGGGCACTGGCGTCATTCTGTAAAAGGAAAATTAACCCTTCTTTATGATCACCACGCTATCTCGATGCAAGTTCACAGTTCACGATTTCAGATTCCAACTTTTTTAATCTTTTCTTACGTAGTTTTTCTTCGCAATTTCTTATTGGTGGGTAAGAATCCTCCAGGAACAAGTTCCCTACCAGTCGTATGAATAGAAGGTTGTGTCAAATACCCAATAATCTATTGTTGTTAACGTCCTAAAGACCACACACGTTCCCACAATTAAATTGTTTCATTCTTGTAGTTTTGCAACGAGGTCTGCCTTTCTCGGTTATGTCATGTCCTTTACAATGCTTCTGCTTATTACATTTATGAACACTGCGTTTGTATTCCTGACCCAATCCAAAATATATATAACAATATTTGATATAATTTGACTAACGAATGGTATTGTTTGTTGTCATCAATTAAAAATGTTGTGATTTATGATGGTTATGCCAATCTACTATTAAATGATAAAAAATATATACGATATAGTGAAGTCAGTGCTACAATCAAAGTTATATTCTTCTACATTATGTAAGTATTGAACTCAGTCTACAACTCTACTAAAGAAAAATATAACGTTTAGAGGGTTCTTGCATGTGTTAAGCCTTTGACTTTTTGTTATAATAAGTATGAAAAAGGTCAAAATTCTGTGCTAAATAGAGGACTGAATGTTCATTATTTTTCTTTAGAAGCGTGAATCCTGAATTTTAATCAAAATTATATCAATCTAAATCTAAGTCTCTGAGGAAGAGCCATAACTCACATAGACACGCATATTTTTGGATACATACAGGAAAACCTAATATTCCATTCAATAACATTGATACACATTTGTTACACATCCGAATCTGGCAAAGACATAGGTTACGACGAATCGATCCTAGTTATTGGCAATAAAGTTGTAACGACGGTCGCAATAAAGCAACTGCTTTACGAGCGATACCGTTACGTGATAAGGGCACGTAGCCATCATGTGTTATATTTTACGAGCGTTAGTGGAAGTCACCGCGGATGACACGTTTATTTGCTATATTGATTGGTGATCATTGCGAAAATTGGGGATTACGCAAATCTGATCTTAGGCAGTTAGTAAGATATATAAGAAGAAGCATTTAGAGTGGTATGGATAATGAAACATGTATAATTATGTTTTAGTAGGTAATTAAAGAAATTGAAAGTTATCCGGTATTATGGCTAACTGACTTCTTGACATTGAGTAAAGAACCTAATTGATATCTAATATTTTATACCAGTTAGTATAGAATAGCGACCTGGATGCTGTTACTTGGTGAAGGAAATTAAACTATTATACAAGAAAAGTTAAAATAATCTTTTTCCATTTACCACAAGGATTTGACCAAAGCTTTTTTCCTAGCTCTCTTCTTTCCTTTGCTACTATTTTATCACTACCTCGATTAAAGTTAACAAGTATTTTTTTATGATAATTTCATTTTAATAGCGGTATTTTTTTTTTATTTATCATTAAGACAGTAAAATTCTTCGTCATACTTCTCCTCGGATTCCCAAGTAAACAGCTGAGTTAACGAGTAGCACAGTCATGATATCCCTGTGCAATCGTCGAATAACACTGGGATACAGTTGTTTGAATCAATACGAGGCGTTACCCTTGCGTAACCCGACACTCTGTGGTCAGCCAGCCATCGTAACGGGTTTTAGGAACCATCTAACTTTAACTCTACAAATGTATTTAATTCAAAGGAAATTGTTTCACCGATGTTTTAGATTTCCGCAATTAATTTGTCATTAAATAGAAGAGAACCAGGAACGGTAGTAAAGATTGAGTTTGTTTTTGTGCTTGAGTATTGTCTTGTGAACACAAATAAACTTAGTATTACTTTCTGTTTCGCTTAATTTTAATTTAGGCTTTTATTATATGATGGTATTGGGAAAAGTCAAGTTAAAGAAACATAAGAATATTCACAAATTAAGGTAAACCGGGGTAAAAAAAGTCCGATCTTGTAAAGAGCTTTTTACCATAGGTAATGTCAAAAGGAATGTCGTAAAACAGCCTTCATAAAATGTAGACCATCAATAAACAGTCCAATATTAATGATTTTAATTTATTTAAAAAAGAACTTTTACATCAGGCTCTATTCACCCTACCAGTCCCATTCGCCCCGTTTTACGTATTTATATCATTTGTAGTCAGTAAACTTACAAAGGTTAGTTCCCACATGACGGCTTGTCATCGTGTTTACGCACAAGTCCGCTAGGATTCCAAAACACGCGGCATCTTATGCAAGTGGCAAGTGGCGCGGATTCCTCCAGCGTGAATCACCACAGATAATACAAGCATTATAAGTTCAAGCAGTACGTGATTGTAAACACTGGGGGCCCTGACACAGTGTGCAAGGACGAGTGCTAATCAACGTTAGTTATAAGTAAATAGCGGACTTTTTGCAACTATTAGTTGACTTGAACCCCCTGTGCTAAATATCAATAGTAATTAAGTAGAATCTAGCGTGGCTTTAATGTGTATTTGTTGTGGGTGATAAGTTTTAAGTATTATTAACATTTAACTTAATCTAAAGAGTAGTCTGCAGATTTCTTTACGTTATTTATGTCGAAGAAAACAATCTGTTTCTGATTACATAAAATATCATCAATTTTTAGAGACCTTTGACTACATATTATAATCCAACTATTAGAACACCAATTTTAAAACACTGTTATTTCTTATTTGCTCTACATAATATGAGTGTGTCTAATAAAAAAATCCCGAAGCAATAAGATTAAAAAACAAAAAAAAACATGTTTATTTTAAAATAGAAAAGAGTTTCATATAAATCAATCAAAGCCATTCATTCAATAACTTTAGTCATACCTACGACTTTCGAACGAATAAAACGCAGCTTGTCTATGCGTCAGTTCGCGGGAAAGGCCGCGCGTTACCGCGAAAACTGCGACATTGAGCTGTGATTCATTTCATTCAACGAAATGAACGAACCTGCGGTATGCGGACGGGAATGTTTTTGATCAGTTCACGTATTTTTACGTTGATCGGAACGAAAGAATTTGTGATTCACTGTCTTATTATTTTTTTAGAAAGTTTTGTACCTAATCCTCTCCATCAATGGGCGCTACTACACAGGAAACTTTTGATGACTTTAACCGTCGTATAAAGATGAATACTCTACGTTGCATGCTATGACTTCAATCACTTTTAGTGCTTCATTTTGGCTTAAGAACGCCTCATCCCAGCAGAAGAACACTGTATATCTCCTCTCTAAGGTCCTACCTAAAGTGTTTACATTCTTATGCTATAATATTCTCACACTTTGTGTACAATGATCAATACTAGACTGAATTATGAATATGTATCAAATACCAAACAAGTTACCTATTCTACTCCATAATAGCGACTGTATTTTTTTAAGTCACTTCCTCTAGTAAAAGGCCAATCCATATTTAAAGTGAGCGAGTATTCTAACAGTGTTTTGTTAAAACAAACAAGTAATTCATTAATATTTATTCATGTTAACACATGCTAACTTTAACACATTAAACAGTTTTAAACGCACAGACTTCATTAAGTAGACAGGGCATAGAGACGGAATGAAAGAGTTTTAACAGTCAATTTTTGTTGGTTAAGAAAGTTAGGTGGAATTACAAAACGCATATCAAAACATACGTATTAGCAAAACAACAAATATTAAGCAACAGTCCTCAATACCGGCACAACACAGCCGTGTCGAAAGTACCTATTTCAACAGATAGTTAATTATTAAATGGCAAATATAATGACAGCTCCTGAGGGCAGCAGGACACAGCACGCGCTCAGCATCTGCACTCATCTGTAATTGTAAGGTACGGCACTGAGAAAGACCGAGAACGAAGCTAAGAACTTGTAAATTCACTTTTTGTCCGTACTACGGTAAACAAAGACGCGTATTTAATATATTTTTTGTTAACAAATGTATTAATTAATAATGCAAATCGGTAGTTGTAGTTGTAAGTACTTGTAATGAAGGTGTGGAATTATGAATGCTTGGCATTTAGCTCCGGATAGTGTTATGGCGCTGACAGTAAGCTATAATTAATGAGCATTAGTCCTTTCCTGACTGGTGTCAAAGGAAACTTTTTTAGGGCACGAGGTTGGCTTCGAACAGAACATCGGGAGATTTAATAAAAACGGGAGTTTTATTCGTCATTATGATAATTGAAGCAACATCTTGACAATTGATTTTTTTAAAGTCATTAAGACTGATACAGTTGCTCAAATGTATGAAAGTTGCTTGTTAAAAGGTCTTGTCATTTCCAAACATTTTAACATTACTTGCATCTAGTATGAACTACAATTGTCTCTAGTCCACGGGGGCTGATCGTAACAGTGATCCTTATACAATGAGCTAAGAGTCGCAAGTTCGAGTGCTATCTGAACCTTGAATATTTTCAATGTATGGTATCTGGCTCGGACTAGAAACGGAAAACGGAGGACTAGGTGTTGTGACGCTACTTGGGGAAGGCCTATGTCCAGCGGTGGACCTCGATAGGCTGAATGGATTCATTGATTTGTATTTAAATGTGTTACAGTTTGAAATAGTCAGCCAGTACTTCATGATTCAACCTTCATCCATCATGGGTAGTAGCACCATCTCTTTGAAGACTTCGTTGTCCCGCAATAGTTAACAATAGAAATGTTCACATATGACTCACGAAGCAAAGAAATTGTTAATTTTGACTGCTGTAGCTGTGGAAGAGAGACCGTTTCATAAGAGAGTAGAGCGACGTCTCTTTTCCACCATAGCATTTGTTCTACAGACATTAGAGGCGTAATTTAAAATGAAGATGCCGTCCCTGCATCATACCTCAGCACGTGATGCATCCTGACCCTCGTTAATACCTAATCTGTGGGTTTTTTGCTCTGACGTAAATCAAGTTAGTGCCTACCGATCTACCTTCGACATGACTAATTGAATACAAGAAACCTATACGAATCTGTTTCCCTGTTATTGTATCTCTTTAAGTTATTTTTATTTGTTCTATTAAATTGAACTGAGACAGGATCGTCTTACTAGTTTCTAGTATTGAGGGTTGTTTTTCACCATACTACAAAATGTGACGAAATTGTCTTACACGATTTGGCAACACTTTGAAAAACTAAACGGAGATCATTGACCCTGTCTTTCGCCAAGTATCATCATCATACATTGCTTTTGCGTCAAAGCCGCCGCTCAGCGCCACGTCACTCGAGTAGAAGACTTTCTCTGTAACACATGATTATGACATCTTCGCGGTACTGGTGACATCCCCACCCCCACATGTCGACGCGGAAAATGGAAAATTCCCGATGAGTCACACGTCTGATAAGGATGTTACGGCACGAGCCTAATCATGCAATCATGCGCAATCATCCAATAACAGGTATGTGCGCACGCGCAGGCTGGCCGGTGCGTGGCGCCGACAATTCACACTAATTCGCTTTTTGTTAAGGATATTGCTCGTTTCGCAAGTCTGGTGACAATCATTGTTAATGTAAGCTACATAACGGCATAAGGAACTAATCAGGAAATATGAGGGACTCTTAAGTATCATGTTTGTACGTCGCGGACGGTTCAATAACACTACTGGTAATAAACCAAGTAGTAAGGATACTTCAAAGGCCAGTTTGTCACTTAAATCTCGTTGAAAAAATCATATAGGACAAAGTTGTATTACTTAGCTATAATTTCATAAGAAATATAATAAAATAAGTCACAAAACATAGAATTCCTCCATAATTCGGTACCAACAACTTGATATTGCAAGCCATCAGCTTCACTAGCTACACACATATTCTCGACAGACTAAGAGCGATATTCTTGGTGGGTAGTTATCGGTTGTCAAGACGTATGACGTAAACGTCTGGTCAATCACTTCCCGGCAGATGACGCAAGTCTACGTCAGCTAATGAGGTTTTCACTTCGCGACATTTTTCCTCAGCCGGCGTCCATTCATGAGGCGGTTGTTGATTCTCTTTGGGTATGTATGTATGGATGATCCCATATTGTTCGAGAACTCGTCTTTGTTTTGCTGGATGTATATGTAACTTATTACTAAAAAGAACTTCTGCTATAGTTTTTCTATAGGTAACCCATGAGAGGATGGCTACACTGTTTTAGGCGTGTCTCTCAAGGAAATTTTCAAAAATTTGACACCAAATATCAGGCTAAGTGACTTTAGAAGAGCTGTGTGTGATGCAAAGTTTAAGTGAATTCCAAACCAGCACAATTCCAGTTCCACTTCAAAAGTCTTTATTTCTCTAGTATAACATTATATTACTAAATAACTAAGTGATTATTAAGTAATTGGATGCAAAAGTTTGACCAATTTGATAAGCTGTTTAGTATTGTAGCTTATCTACTATCCTTCGCCTAGCAATAAGGTTCCCAATATCATATTTGTGGCAAGTATTCCCCAAGGACGTATGCAATAGGAAATCATAGTTCCGCATACAACTGGTTGATTAACAATGGTCCTTACTGGACTGATGACGCATCTCAAACGTGCCTTATCTAACTCGCGGCAATATCTTACTCTTGCAACATCTAGTAGACGCATGGTGACAACTGGGTAGTTAATACGCAACGAACCACATGAGTTAAACATTGGTAGTACTTAAACATTAATGAAAATAACGACCATATCCTATGGTCTATTATATGGCACTGGGTATTATTTCACATATAGGTCCTAATATGTCCCCCACTATATTATTGACTGTATAAATTTTAAGGAAAATAACAACAAATGTAAACAAAATTACAATAATATTGATCCTCTGATTTCATGGAACCTTAATAACTTAATCAAATAATAACTTTAAATTACTTCATTAAAAACAAGAATTAATCAAAATTTTAAGTAGTTATATCTTAATACGTTTAAAAAATCATTTAAACGTTTTTACAGGAATACCGAAAAGACCACAGGTTAAGCGTAAATACAGCTTCTATCATTTGTAAGAGATTATTATGTTATATGAGTAAAAGATCACTCATAACTACTGACCAATGACTAAGCAGGTAAAACAACCTTATTCTAATCAGCCAGATGTTTTACCTTATCTACTTCTGGCTGAATAAGCTTTGTCCTTTGCTCACCTATAAATAGCAAAGAAACTAAAACATTCAGCATAAATCCCAAACAGATGTTGGAAGTAATGACGATTACAATAAAATTGTTTAATCAATAGAAAAAATACCTTTAAACATTATCTAAAATCCAAACACGTGTCACGTTAAGATAAGATTTAACTTTCACATAATAGCACCAGGTTGAAAAGGCGGCCTTTGTCTTTAGGGACTTTACCTTTGCCAGATGTTTGTTATTAAACAAGGTTAATTGTTTTCTTTTATGCATTTATTTAAATTATTTATTGTTTTAATTTCGCTCATTACTTTTCTCTTCGTGTTATTGTTATCAGTTTTGAGTTCCTTAGTACCTAAGTGACATTTTATATCGATTTGTTTATGTTGTTGTTGCTCAGATATATATAAAATGATCAGATGATATTAAATAAATTAGTGTTCGCCATAATTCAAGGATTTGCTGTTATGATTACATAACGTATTTCCCCTATATTTAGGTTGGTTACGTAAAGCAATTTTACCAATAATCCGGAGTAAATAAATAAATGTTTCATATGTTTGGAGTAAATGATGCATGTTGACGTCGCCGCTACCTTAATAAGGCAGTGTAATAAGTATTATTACGTAAACATGTAAGTATTTAGGTGTGACGTGCTAGATTAGCTGTTAATGTCAGACAATCCTTTTGTTTGTGGAGGGACTGGCCGCAGATAAGGCAGCCGCGCCGTGGGAACCTGGGTACTAAGACTACTACCATCTCTTGAAATAAAACTGGTGTAAATGTTAAAGAAAGACGGCGTAATATGTGGTGTAGCGGCGTCCCTTTTCCACAATTGCTACAGTCTTACAATAACGGATGGTGGTAGTAACGCGTAGCATTTTACTGATATTACGATTGAGGAAACGGAAAATTTGGAAATGTAGGTGAAGAAATAGCAGCTTTTTCCTGGTACAGATGACTATTATTCTTATTTATATGAATATTTGCAAGAAGCAGGAAAAACTTGGTCATCATGACCCTCACTCGTCAGACCCTCGGTTATTTATGGCTGAAAGAAAACGAAAACACACAGTGAACCATGAGCCACCTGAAATCGCCTATAAAATTAGCTAGATTAGCTCATCATGACTCCTAGACTTAATATTATTATTAATTTCGCCCACTTCATAGGATTAATCAGAAATATCTGAATGTTACAACAGTTCGCGAAATACCGTGAACACTCATCTGCATGTAGTGCTATCTAGTATTTTCAGCAATCATGTAATCCATTAGACCGAGCGAACTGTGACGAATCTAAGCCAATGTTTGCCGATACCTCAGTTTGACAAACGAATAATGTTTGAACATGAGTAACTCTATGTATCATACGCCTAAACACGAAAGCATCGAGGTATCTAAGCATAATAAGACGTGATAAACTGTGATTCACAAGTATTAGCAAATTGTCTGCAAATAATTCAATGAAGTGTGGATTAAAAATACTCGCAAACGTCAGTTATCTAACCTGATTGATGTGAGGTGGGATGAGAACATTCTTAAATAAGGAACTAGGTCACGTGTGTAATGTGTTGCACTATACTTACAGGAAAAGAACAAATTCTTCATTCGAAAGTTTTTTGCGCGTGCAAGGTCCAAGGACTGCAGTTCGTGCAACCTAGAAAAAAATACATTGTCATTATGTAGGCACACTATTTGTATTGTTCAGTTCTCATTGTTCACCTGCAGAGCGTATTTAAAGTAACCGCATTTAGTAAACTACCGTAAAAGGTAATAAAGGCACAGGACATGAATGAATTCTGCCAGCAGATTATAGTAGAAGGATATTCAAAAGATCACAATGTAGTTTCTTGCAAACATTGATTGTCTTTTGTGAATGAGCTGATGAATGAGGTGCAGCGTGCGAAAGCGGAATATTTAGGCTTTTTGTCTTTGTAAAAGGATTTTTAGTTTATGACAAAGGTATTGACACCTGTAGAGGTTTACAGACCGTTGGGTAATGACCATTGTTACGGAACCTGTGAAGATGTTTTACAATGTGAGGAAATAGATTTTGCGTAAAAAAAGTGTTGTCATTCCCGTGGGAAAATATGTTTTTGTCTGTAAATGTCTTTATATTTTATATTTCCGAGTCTAAATATTTTAAAAGTTAAACGTAATTAATTAAATAGTGAACTCTAATCTAGTTCCTACTAATTAGCTACCGTGCGGTCTAAACTGTAGCTTTGTTAGAGTTGGTATTATACTAGTATCATCATCAGTTAATGATTCTTTTCAGCAATCCTTAAAGAATACTCTTGGTGAAAACGCAAACTGTTTTAACCTAAAATCCTAGCAGCAATAAGACCTCACTCTTCCATGACCTCTGCCGACTACCTTCCAAAACTCAGAGTATCCACAGAGATTTTGTTTTTACAATTAAAAAATAACGTTTTAATTCACGCTATCTTGTAGTCTTCAGAAAGGTCATGTAACATTAAACCTCTATTAGGTACCTACACATCCCACGAGTGCTCGTAATACTTATGTGCTAATTGTGTATTTACGTGGGTACAGTGTACCGAGGTTCGGAGTTCGGAGCCCGCTTGACCCATATCGCGTAGGCATAACGAGCGCCGTCGCCGACAGTCTAGACTAGGCGCGTATAATGTTCCCCAGCGCTGGGATTATGATAACTTAATTACATTAATTCACGCTATTTACCTGGCTAGACATTTTTGGGACTAGAAATATTTGTCTAGTTGATGAGACACATTTTTACATCAGACTTAGGTGCCTCGGTGGATAAATCTACCTAGGTACGTAGTTCGTATTGGGTTTACTATTGAATGTATTATTTTTGAGACGGATAAGAATGTTAAGTTAAGAAAGACACCAGGATTTGGTGTTTTTGTATGGAAGAACAAATATTTTTTATTCAAAACCGCCATTAATTTATCTTTACTTCAATATTTCATAACTGAACTAAACTCTAATAAAATGTAGAGCACCTGACACAAACCCAGACAAAGCGCGTCCGGATTGGTGATTGCAATATAAAATACACTTTAAAACTACTCATTATCGTAGGAAATAATCACGCAATCACCTCTAAAGACCAGTTACAACATAATGTGTAGCTAGAAATAAACTGTGTACTACAGTCATACAGCACTAACGCATTTTATATGTTGTATCTGCAGGTCATTCGCATGACATCAAATGGAACCCTATGAGGAAAGAGCGTGGGCCGACATTTTTACATCAAACCTCATTATTCTTATAATTGAGCTTGTTGTGACATATCACTTTATCAAAATCGACTTAGTGCGAGACGTAAGCTTTCCTTTTAAGTCCGGTGGAGACAATAAGAGAAAATCGTATTCTATCAATGTCATCGTAATCTGAATCACCGGCAGACAATAGATAATAGTGATGTAGTTCACGACAATTGTTTGTGCCGACTGTCGAGTCGCCGTCAACAGCTGTGATAACACATTTCCTTCACGTTTACTGTTTTACCAACATAGGAACTGGGAACAAGGCTTTTATTCTTAAAACTCAAATCGTTTCGTAACTTATACTACAAAAATATTGCCAAAATTTAACTTTCAAGCCTTTTTTCCCCTGTAAGTCATACAACCGTAGTAAAAAATACCGCATCATACGTTTATTGTGAGATAATTCCAAAGCAGCTTGCCGTAGCTACTCTTCATTCAGCAGCGGCTAGTTAATTCGCTAGTATCCGGAAAGTACAACTGCTGGGCATACTAGCGCCAGGAGCTCGCCCACTCCTTCCTGCACAGTGAAGTCATCCGTCCACTTGCGAAACTTGACGCAGAATACTCATCTTAACTGTGTCACTTTGATATTTCGTCAGCCATGGTATAGGGGTGAAAAACTGGGGCGTTGTAAAAACATTATTATAGGTACTACACAGAGCATTGACCTTAGAAAAAGCAGAATTGGACAACAGAAATCAAGCCGTAGTTTTCTCAAAGTCAATGACAATGTTATGACACTTGAAGTAATTTGTTATGACAGTATTACGAGAAAAAATAGTTTATTTGAAATAGTGAGAGCGCCTCGTGAAGCGGCCGCGTGCTGTCCTCCACGTCGCCATCAATCCTCCGCTAAATATTTAATGTGACCACATGACAGCTTTAATTAATCTATCACGTTAGAGGACCGCCGACGCGCGACGTCCATCCCATCACTCACCGGGCGTCACTTTTGCGCGGGAAACGCCGCCATTACCAATTGCTGTAAGCAGGAAGCGACTGATTTGCCTACTACTGCCACTTCTGAATGAATCACGATTAAATTTTTGGCACGATGAACACGAAATTGGGGAAACGGTAATTGGCAGATTTAAAATCGCGGGTGCGGGCCTGTTATTTAAACTCAACAATTTTACGCACTTGCGGAAGTGCAACTCTTACAGACGAATTGTTTTATATCAGGTTCATCAGATGTTAGTAACCAAAGCATAAAGATATACTACGTAGAGGGAATCATTCAAACACTACTGCATAATTCCTAAATGTATAAAGGTTTGAAATGATTAAAAAAAAATAAGTTGAAATCGAAAAGCTAATCTACAAGATAATTACATGGTCCCATGTAAGGCAAATAATCGTTGTGTGAAGATGTAAAAATGTCACAATGACGTGAGGAAGAGTTGATTTTTGGGCCATAAATGAGGAACACACGTCACAGACGTCATGCGAGCCCGATATTGCCAAGTGGGCTGGCGAGTGACGTCACCAGGCCTTCTGCGGACGGGCCCACGCGCCACGAGCTCGTAGGTATATTAATAATACTGAGTTAATACTGATACAACCATTCACGCCATTCAGACATTCACAGATGCCGCGTTACGTAGCAACACTTGTAAAAATTCTGGAACATTTCCAGGAGTTTTCTAGGTCAGCCTGGGATGTTACAATTTGAGAATTATTAATGACTCGGTAGGTATCAATTAATAGCCTTTATAAATAGCAACACATTACTAGGATACTGACATGATACGGGAATGATCGAGCCAAGACAAGATAGAAACGGTGTTCTAAATATTGTGACAAAATGTGTTGCGATCTGAAATCTTAATTTTATAGTTTCTTCCAATTTTCTACAAGTTTTTTTCCAAAGTCTGCACATCTTTATACTATTCGGTTAGATCTTTTAAGGGTTCGAAGCTAAAGCTACTCCATCATAGTTTTTAAAGTCTTTAAGTGATCCTCTTGGTGACGAAAATTTGATGAATTCGTACCAAAAGACCACGGCAAAAAAACAGAAAAATGTCTAGATATGAGAACTGATTAGGAACATGTCACATAACATAAATATATTCCTAACATATCAATCGAGACAGATGTCATCATTCAAAACGAAAGATTCCAGAACAACAATTATAAATGATTCGTATTAGGTATTAAACTAAAAGTGGGCGTGAATTAAAACAATGGTGGAGACGAGGTGTCCAAAACGGGTGTCTGTAGAACATCTATATATAATGCATGAGCTAAGCTCTGCTAATTGAGTGCCGGCAGACTGCCTGACCCCAGACATTATCAGTCGGAACCGGTATGGCTGCGTGTCCTTTAGATTATGTCCCCAATACGTAAAGGACTCTACGAGACGATTAGGTGCTTGTGATAAAACTAACAACGAGATTCTGTTTTAAAAGTTAAGTAACTATCTTCTTTATTCTGATTTAGATATTTTGTTGGCATTGGAAAAGTCATACGGGAAAAGAAATCAGAGAGACTATCTCCCAAAGAAAAAAGAACAAGTTGTCCTATATTGCCTTGAGGAGAAAATCAATCTAGTTCACAAAGATCTAGAATAAAGAGATCTTCTTTCTATGACTGCGTTTCCTGATCTCCTGATGCTCAAAAAGCTTTAGTATCTGTTCAGGCTTCACTACAGCCTGAAGAAAACAGCCTAGTCTGTATTCTTCTGAAAATAACAACATGTACAAGAAAGCGTAACAATCACTGGCAATTAAGATAAGTTATCAAAAATGTTAATTTGATAGCACGCTATCGAGATAATCATGAAGCAGTAACGCTGTCAACATCATAATTGTCTACTCAAGTTAACAAAGCCAATTAAGTTATGATCAAATAGAGGGTTGCAGTAAAATAGAGTGTTTTTGCATCGTTTCCTCATTAATCTTTATTGTGACCTTATTATCGATAAGTATTATTTTCTCTACCAGAACTATGTAAAGATCTTAATCTTAGTGAGGCTATTTAACTAGACCAAGTAAATTACTATTTTTATTTACAAGAACATTTCAAAACTTATGTCACGTACTAAAAAACCTAATATTTTGAGTCAGGGCCATCTACCATGCTATTGTCCATTCACATGATATCGGCATGTCATTCATAGTAACACATGTCCCAAACAGGTTCAAACATGTACGAAAACGAGACGCACGTTTAGCATCAGAATCAAGTTCTCACCAGGAAAACTAAACAAATATTTACATCACAGACCAGTCTGGTAATAATAATTGTGATATGACCCACTGACATGATACTATGTAAACATTTGACTATAACAACAGGTTTAATAATAATTCGGCAAGATGTTAAGGTAAGAAAGCGGTTTTAATAGCAACCGTCAAAAAAAGAGACGCAGTTTTTATGAATGATGCTTAGCGTATGCTAGAGAGCTAGCTTAATGAGAGAATGATTATGGGATCATTTAGTGGCACATGTGCAATGATGGCATTATCTGGAATTTTGAAGCAGTAATATCTATGAAATTGTTTTAATATACAACTGTAGAGTGAACTGAACATGTACTGCGACTATTGTGTGAGGTGTATGTTTGAAGAGAAAACAAACAACACCAGCTCGGTAAAGCAATATCTACACACATAGGTTAAAGTATCCAACAAATCCATTGTAGTTCGGAAGAGGCGACCCAGGCATTCCAATTATATTGATCCATCTCAAATGCATCCAAATATTGAATGCTAACATATTTGACATATCTCCAAACAATGCCAATTGACCCGTGCGTCACAATGCATGACCGCGCATCTGAACATCATAACAAATACTAGCGTTGTTCTAAAGTTTACAATCATTCACTATTGTCTATGCTAACGTAAACATGTTTGTGAACTGGACGATTTTAGAATTGGGCCCCGCTGAAGCAATTTCAAATATGGAATGTCAAACATGTTTGTGGATATGAATAGGATTCTCACAATGCATATTTCGGGTTTGCTCTTCGCTGCGCCCGACTTGTTTAGGAGTTACTGAAGCGAGGTTATTTATGCATTCTTATGCAATAAGTTCACAACTACGAATAATAACTAAAGCAGGCCGTGTGACATAACACTAATGTTATTCTTACAATTTCATTTGATGATCACTTAGGTAATAACAATTAAGAGAGTCTAAGTCGTGTCTTAACTAACATGCCTTCTCTGACTCCATTGTATCGCATACGAGTAACTTCAATATTAATCTCGATAGAATGTCTGAGTTTAGCAAGAAATCCGCTAGCCATCAGTATAAAATGATTCCCCATAGATCAGAGTGTGAATTGTGGTGAAAGCAACACGGCCGGCGAGCCATCCGGTCTTATAATTGACACCACGATGGGTATCGGCAGAGATGCGGCGATACCGCCGGTCACGCGACCATCTACCTCCAGACACTGCACGACCAAGAGCAGCAGGTCAGCTCCGAACGACAAGGGGAGAAAAACTAGGCAGTTACTAAAGATTACAGTAGTAAAATAAGTCTGGATCGCTCACATTTAGATAGCATAAACTATTGACATGACTTCCCGCATGACTAAGACCACCTGCGTTACAACGAAAGTTGAAAAACATTAAATGACGACAACTCCGTCTAACCACATTTTTTTAACATTTAGTTGATAAATAAACCACAATATGAGAAGATAGCATAAGGCAAAACACTTTTTGATGTAGATCTCCACAAAAAGCTGCTATATTATTATGTCCTGGCAACCCGCTTGCTTTCATCAATTCCTTGCCATGCCTTACAACATTGTCACATCTCTGTTTTTACTTCTGTGTTCGCTTCACAGTGGTCAGTGTAACGCCGCTTGTTCAATTAAACAGATAACACACGGATTATCTGGGAATTAAGCAAATATGGCGGATGAATATATTCCCGGGTTTCAGAACTCACTGACTTATTATTTATATCCGATTAAATCAAAGGGTATTTAATTAATACTGTTTGAGTTTAAATGGCGGTTGAAGAACTTAATTTAAATCAAAATTGATATCTTCATGTGAATTTAACTTTGTTATACACAGGAGACTGTTTGCTACTAATTTTGTGCAACAAGTAGGTCTGGATATTGTGATATCAACCAGCAAAGATTTAATTCAGATTCATAAATATGATGCAGCTATGAAATGTAGCTAGTGGTTGTTAAACATGAACATGAGTAAACATTTCATAAATATGTTCCCAAACTTTAGTTTCAATACAAGCTTTATCACCACCCCTATGACTATTTAACATCTTCATATCCCTAAAATCAATCAAACATTCATCCTTAATACAAGACACAGTTTCAGATAACGATCATGCAAAAGACATCTAATTGTGTCGAGCTGAACAAGTTCAGACAGACATATAAGTCAGCGCGAACGGCGCACAAATTACTGCGAGCCGGGCGCCTTCCTTCCGCCACGGCTGCTTCCCACGATCCTGGTTACCTAACTACGCATTACCATACACTACCGAAGGTTTACTTCGAGATCTTACTTCACTTGAATTCATTTTTACTTCATTGGCCTGCTCGACGTTTTCCAATCAGAAAAAGTCTTTATTAGTATTTATTTTGCTGACTCTTTCTTGAAGTTTTTATTCTCTATGTTATGTCCAAAACTAATCTATTCCTCTTATTTTACAATTTATCATCAGATCGTTATACCATCCGCTTCGGAAAGAGGTTAACTTTCATCTTACATAAGTACTTAATTATGAATTAGTATGTACCTAAGGTCAACCTTCTGGTAACAAGTCCATACTGAGTGGTAACTGTGCCTCTCCATTCCTTACAGCAGTGTTTTGCAAGCGATTGGATGATAATGCTGATGTAGATTTGAAAGAAATGCAGATAAACACATATCTCGTAAGAAGGCGAGTTGTGAGGTAAGAGGGTTACTGAGGGCGGCCTGTAATCACGCTCTTATGATTATAAGTGATCTATTATCAATAACCTATTTCGTACCGATCGTACCTACCTATTTCGAATATTATTTTATCTTTTGTTTTGTTGAACTTCGGTCGTTCAAAAATATTTCAGTACATATTTAAACATAAAAATACGGTATAAATAAAGTATCTAGTCTAGAAACCTACCCCTCCTTATTACATAATATATTCGAAATAGTTAAGAAACTAATTCTGTTTTAATAAATCAATCAAACGTATTAATCAAATCCCGCCCTCGTTTAGTTCTCAAGTATATCGATTAGTAAAAAAATGAAAAGCACTTACTTAACATAGTTCACGCTTAACACAATAGAGTACAATGACCAGAAAATTACAAAAAAAACACATTACACTTGAAAGCAGCCATTTTTGAACTCTACCACAAGGAAAATTGAGTTTAGAATGCATTTTTTGCATGCTGCTTTTTTAGGCACTGATCTCTCGTTATACAGCCCAATCAAGATGTCGTTGTATGGCACTGGAGACAATGACGTGATAAGAGGCAGGTGACACGTGCATTGAAATGTTTTTTTCAGCCCACCCCCCATGCACAACTGGTTTTAGGAACTTGATTCGCGATGTACACAGCTTATAATTTACGGAGATGCGACAGATTTTGAATGCAATCAATTAACAGACAAAACTCATTTTAGTTTTTAACATTTTATTACAAAAAGACGCCCGCAATTGATCAAGAAAACAATGATAAAAATGTCTAAGATTACAAAATGGTGATATAAATCTTTACGCAGCAAATCTATTTACTACGACCTTACGTCGGCGATTTAAAAATGAAAGTTATTAAATTGCTTTACATTTTCGATATTTACGTAAACTGCTTGCAATTTGAATAAAAATAATTTTACGGTTACATCAACTGTTTATCTTTGCGCACGATTCTAGAAATGATACTTTGTGCTTTAGAGAGAGTGGTGGACCCTACACAATATTTGGAAATGGAGAATAATTGGTTTACTTTCTTCCAGAAAAAAATCTTCTTAGAAGTGTTTTTTTGTATTGCACTGAGATAAGTTTGTGTTTTGAGCATAGTAATTTACTTCTAAAAGATATTCAAGCACAAATATTATGAAACTGTTTAGTAAATACATGTTACAGTTTTCGTTCCCCTATGACTTGACTATGATATCAATATATCCAACATTATCTACCCTAATTGGCCGTCATTATAATTAATATTAACTTAGTCTATGGCACGACGCGTGCGTTTTTCCCTTGCCTGGCGCACGTGCCGCCATCTGGCGCAGGAAGAGCGCTCGAGTGGAAGCCGGGCTTCAACAGGCGCAGCGGTGTTGCCACAGGTGATATTATCTGCGGACAGCCTGGATCACAGTGAAAAAAAAGAATAATAATATTAACGTTATAATGTTCATCGCGAGTGTGATGAGCACAGGTGTTGTGAACAGTACGGTCACAAAATATTAACGGTAATTTTTTTGGATTTGGATAAGTGGAAGACGAAATGATCTAAATACTTATTTAAAACATACCTTGCCTTAAAGTTACGGTTGAGGAAATTACAACGATATTTGATAAAAAGTATTAAAGTATATTTGGTATTGTTAAGTCAATTTACTTTTGTAGATGCTAGAACAAACTTGACAATGTGTTAACCAGACATACGAAATACATAAGAAGTCCTCTAACATAATTATTACAACTTTAAATAAGTAATCTGGTTGATCTGAGTGAGCTTTTACGCATGTCCCCATAACTTCGAAAACCATAATTTCCTTTAAAATATCTGTAAACCAAAATATAAATAGCTACCTCGAGTGAAACGTGATAGACAAGACAATAAAACCGTCCATTAATATCTTAAACGAACTACCTACGGGCGCCGAGCCCGGCCGCCTCATAAGGTGTTAATTACGTACAAATTCCATATCAACACACAAATCGCTATTAAAACCAATCGCCATTCAGTTTATTGAATAAAATTCATGTTTTGGCGCAGATTATTTTTATTAGTACAATATTGAAGATTTTGAGGAACATAAATCATGTTTTACAACATTATTTGATTTATGAACGTCCATTTAATGTTGTAGCCAAAGCCGATTATGTATAATAGACCACTTGATCTATATTTTGGTATATTATAAACAAACTTACATTTAGATATATCTGTAGGTATCAGTCAAGTTACTATTGAGAACACGAGCCTTACTGTAAATGTCCTGAGGGCCCACCGCTACGTATATTGTAAACCAGTAATATTGAGAGTGTTAAAAAAGAGATGCCACTCCACACCTTGTATAGCGCTGTCACACTTCTACAATGATATAGATACACTTTAAGACGCGTTGGTAGGCCTTCTGAAACAGTCAATCCTTATTACTCGCAGAGCGCCGCTTAACTTAAGGATTGCTTCGACATAAACATTTTACGAACACAAGTAATCGTAAAATGAATGATTATGAACAGTGTCCAAACAAAGTCCTCTTCATTGATCAATTAATCATTTTTAATTGGGCATTAACTTGGCCACGAAAGTAGGTACATTGTATTGTAACTGTTTGAAGCTGCCGCGGCGTGTTAGTATGTAAGAGATTTTAGGAAATATTTTTAAGTTTTTTTTTTTTAATAATGTAAGTGGATAAACGTTTAATAGTCTAATGACTATGACGCCAAAAGAAAAGAGGCAAAAGCTGTTTAGAAAGCCTCACAGAAAAATGGTTATTTTTAGTACGTATAGGTGTTATAATGTTTCCATTTTATTTTTGACCTTAGATTTAAGTTTACTCTTAATCTCTGATTCATTTACAAATATTATTCTTTGGACCCAACTTTTCCATATTTCTTAAATGTTTGCTTACTCAAAAAGAGGTCTCTACGTAAGACTATTTATAATGTAAAATGCTACTGTAATATTTTATTTTGAAAAGAGTAACTTATGGAGTTTCTTGCCGGTTCTTCTCCATAAGAATGACACTTCGGAACCGTGCAACTAGAGTCCGTAATGTAACGTTTTAAAAGTGCCTGAGAAACGGCCCGAACTTTTTTAATTTTGATTTAGACTGTCTGTAAAAGTTTAATTGTCGAAGAAGTTAATTTAATAGCAATCTAAATATCAAACGAACTCTACTTTGAAAGCTGAACACATCTAGGAAAGTTTGACTTGAATCCAATTACCATGAATATATCCCTGCAATTTCCTTATACTTACAATCTGAGACGATGACGAATTCCATCATCTCCATGTAGACTATTGACATAGCATACTTTATTAGGGGATGGAGGAGAGCTCGTAAACATGATTATATCGATAATTAAGGGACGTGACCCCGCTACGACATGTTTCACAAGGGGAAACAGCATGTTGCTGTGGGTATTCTTGTCATAATGGAATGTACCTACACTTGTACAACATAGGCACGTATTGGTAACGCGCAATGGGCCAATCTAGAGACCAACTAATAACAAGTCTACTAAACGGTTTGCACAATTAGATATTGAAAATAGTTTCTATTCTGTAAGACAAATCTATTTTATCTATTATAGAAATAATAGATTTGTCGAGGTGAGCACTGAGCAGCAAAGGTTACTAGCATAATCAGTAACCCAAAGCCTATATACGTTTCAGCTACTTTCCCCTAAGTCTGAAAGCGGGATAGACCTCCTTACAAGCTGTTTGGAGTCATGATCTTGGAGAACCACGTCTACGTACATATACTTACTTATTTTCCATAATAGACAACACGTTTTACTAGAAATTTTCCGGTATCCTACTAATCCATATGTAACGTTTGGAGCCGATGCAGAGTAACGGGCAGAGGCAAGTCATTGTTTCCTTCAGCATCAAGACGAGACGTGTGGCGATCCGGGACACGGGCTCCATACATGTCGCAGGAAGATTTTCGCGAGGCAAGGTAATGACAAGTGGGCCGTAACACGTAGGCACGATAATTGGACGCAATGGCCACCGGCCGACGGCCATAAACGAACCGAGCGTGGGTCGAGCGACGCACCGTCTATAAGCACGACCAGGCCGGAGAGCCGCGCGCGCGGGCCCCGGCCTCCGCGCGGGGGCTCAGCGCGCCGTGGCCGCCCGGCTCGTAGATGTGTTCGACGATTGTCTCGCTTCTCCTTGACTTGATGTTTTCATTCACAGTGTTTTGCTGACGTCCGCTGTCTAGCTTTGTCTAATTGTTGTTTTGTATTATACTTTCGTTTTATTTCGACGTTACCAACCAACTGCTAGATATTGTTAATAAATTGCATACATTTCTACTCGTAACACTGCATTGTTGCAGCGATATTTAAGTTACAATTCTGATTAGCGGCACGACTTACTAGGCATGCTTAGTATGTTGGGCCTCTGCCAAAACTGTTACGAAGTAAAAATCAGGCCAAAATATATGTATATGGAATTAAGTCGGTATGTGGGGTAAAAGAATTCAATCCACCTAAATTAAAGACATTATATTTAGTTTCAGCTTAGTTACAGGATCGCCTTTACGGCTTTACTGTCGAGAATCAAGTAATAAAGGAACTATAGGTAATTCTTGGCAAAACCTTAAGGTAGTACCTACAGAAAATCATGTACAGATTTGCATCTAAAGCAAACAAAAGCTAACCAACGGTACTTCGATAATTACAGAATGTATCACCCTAAGGCTAATAGAGTTTGATCATGAAAATTGCTGTGAAACTACTTGCATATCAAAATATATCTTGAGGTTTTGTGACTGACCGAGCTTGCAGATCAAAGGTGACACTTTTATACAAGACACTAGTAATCCGTCGGTTTCCTGCACAAAAAATACGTAAACTCCGTAGTCCGTAAGCATTGAACACCAAAACGGCATTTAATGTAGTTGGGAGCGGCGTCTATTTCGGTCGTTGTCCATCCATCGGGAGCCTGTGATACACAGCTATTCCGGGCGGGGCAGGTTTTCGGGGAATGTCAACAAACGAACGGGCACTCATTCAATGAACTCTATGCATGCGACGCCGGTGGCGGCAGGCGGACCGGTCCGCGAGCGGTATTCATAAAAATTATGCTCCCAGACACGCTCAATGGAGTGCCGTCGCACTGCGCCTTTACATTTCCAAAGGCCTTTATGGCGTACGGATCGGATCACGTAACTCATTCTAAACGAATTTCGAGACGTGATGAACACAGAACTTGTGTTTTATATTGTTGCTCCAGTGATGGACTTTCGTTTGCGTGCACCAATATACATAACTGATATCGATGGGCCATTACTCAATTTCACAGCGCTAAAATATCTATTATTTCTGAACTGATTCGGTTGCAGACAGGTGTTTGTTGCACAAGTCTACGAAAAGCGATATATTCGCGTGGGCGGCGTGTGACGTGCTGACCTGGCCTCAGTACCTGATCTATAATATTATTGCACAACTAAAACACACAAATGCTTATCTAATAAATAAACTCGAACATGCTTGTTAGCATTGTTCACCGAGATCGGCCGGAGCAGAACTGTGCCGAATATTATGAATGTTGCTACGTTATTGAAAACTAGTTCAAGATTATAATAATTAGCAAAAGGTGCGGCCGTTATTCTTAACACAAATCTCGTCAAAATAAGTTTTAGGGCGTCAAGTAGATTGATTGTTAAATGAAAGATAATATTAAGGATTTAGTTTCATATAATTTTCTTTAACAAATGATCAATAGAAAATTGTATAATTAACAAGTAGCGTCTTAACAGATACTTCGAAATTATTAGTGTTGTAGGTAATATTTTACAAATACTTTGGAATGTTCATATAAACATCTCATATGAGTCAATGTACAGGGACTCCACGTTTCACTCCACCGTTACTGTTACACACTAGCTTATCAAATGCGGTGACAATTTATTAGTTTTTGGTGCAGAGCATGGCGACCGGACGGATACACAACATACGTCAAACACATGAAACTGCCATAGAATGGGCCGCGGGTCTACAGAGGTAAAACGCGCGTCCCGCCGCAGCTCTGTCATTTCACAGCCTATTTTAACAAATTTGCTATTTTTTTGCGTACCTCTCGCAGTGCCACCGTCTGACAGACTGACATAAATAGATAACAAGACAGAGAGCAACAGACTCACGAGGTGCTGCAGATTTGATTGTCGCTACTGAATAACTATAGCCTGCGTACATCAGTGATCTAAAACATTGCAACTTTGTTTGCTATTAAGGAAACATTAATTCTAATGGCATGAGTGATGAATAATAAGTAATTATCGAATATAAACAATCAAACACACAGCGGCGACACAGCACTTGCGTTGTGGACAGTCCACACTGCCGAGGCACTGTATTTTATACACCATCCAATGTTATGTTTCAATTTTTACAAAATACTAGACATAATGGAGATTCATAATGAGATTACAATTGAATATACATTACGCGAGGCCATGCTTAGCAGGGTGAAATGAAAATACAACCGTTAACCGCAAAGTTAGGCGCCTTGGATGCACTGATCATCGAGATTAACTAAATAAAGCAGTCAATAAATAAACGATCATAAATATCTAATAAATACCTACACGGGCTATATTTACAAAAAAAGCCTTCCTCATCGACGGCACATACTCAGCCTTTAAACAAATATAATACAGCACTATCCCAGTGGGATAACAGGTATAAATTAAAAAATAAAGCTGCCGGCTTAAGACTTGTATTACAAAATAATACTGACACCAGTAAAATACTCTATCCGCGAGATGGAATGTGCGGGCACTCGGCCCAAAACGGCAATAGGAACCAACTGCGCTACTCGCTGCCTCGCACAAGCGTACAATAAATTCATCACAAATTCTATTTGTATAGAATGGAATATTAATAAATACAATTAACATTGATTCACAATTATCTAAGTATAGTAGAGTAGCTGCAAGGGCACCAGTGGAGCCCATTGCATCACTGGTACTCTCTGCTACCTCAACAAACAATAACATGAGGTGTGCACACCAGCACACACCTTCCTCCTGCACCAAAGAGATCAATTCTGGTTTGTACTGTTTTGATTATCAAAAGAGTCAGACTGGGAATTGATCTCTTCAGCCCAGGATAGCAGCTCAGCCTTTTGTATCAGCAGATACAGTGCAAACAACAATATAACATATAACAGCTCTACGAAGCGAGTAGCATTAGGTACATAGTCGTTGTTCGATCTCACACATCCGATACACACTGAACGTGAACAGAATAATACAGATTACAATCCACAAAATGAACACCAGGGTAGGAGACTGAAATTTTTAACTTTGTGAAAAGGAACCCAGCACGGAACAGATCCGAGAGGTATATACAAAAGAAATTACTTCCGAATAAATTATAAACTTCGTAAAATAATTATCACATAAATTTCTCCTTATTATCTTCCGTTCTCTCCACATAACTTAACACATAATCTATCTATAATATGTACACGACATACAATATAAACAAGGGACGAATAGTCCGGCGAAAGTCCACAAGAGAGGAGCTAGTGATGCAGGTCCGGCGGCGCGGGCGCGGGCTGCGCGGGCGCCTTGCACAGCGCTACGCGGCCGCGCGGCGCCGCCACGGCCACCAGCTGCACCTGGCCGCGCTCCTCCGAGAACGGCGGCGTCTTGCCGCGCCGGTGCAGCCGCACCCACGCGCCGAAGCAGACTAGAATGGCGAGGAACACGGCGACGGTCGCGCCGCCCGCGATCGACGCTGTCTCCATCATGAGCTGCCGACTCGTAAACACGTACGAGTCGTCCAGGTCCTTGAACTCGCAGCGCTGGCCCACGAACCCGCTCCGGCACTCGCAGTTGTAGATCGGGCTGTCCGATATCACTACGGTGAAGCACACACCGCCGTTGAGGCAGTAGTACTCCGAGTAGTCGGGCTCGCACTTGAACGTGGGGAAGGTGACGTTGATCCGCTGCTGCGGCTGCGGCTGCGGGTGCGGGCGCTGCGGGCGCGCGGGCCTGGCCGGCCGCTTGGAGATGGAGCTCGAGCACGCGCCCGCCAGCGCCCAGGCGGCCGACACCACCGCCCACCAAACTACCAACGATTGCATTTTCCGCACGATCCGGAGGGTCGGCGCTCGCGGTACGTGCACGATTTTGACATTGGACGGTGACTTATGAGAAATCCGAGAGGCGATGACATGACCGCATTCGAATTTCGAACTGGAACCCTTCGCTCGCATCCGCGTCGGCGGTCCGCCCAGACATGTTTCCTGTGTTAACTTTTTTTACGACGACGATCACTCGCTCATGACGGAGGCGCGGTTTCTACGGGCGCCCGAGATATCGCATCGATCCCTCGACGAGCATGTCGAAAGTGAAACACTAAACACTGTTCGAAACTCTGATAGTCGTGGTTCACGATTATTCACGGAGCACATACACACAATGTCCCGTTCGAAAAGATATACACAAAATGGTGCTGAGAGAATCGCAAGCACACTACGCTCGGTGAGTTGTCTATGCGCGACTGACGGAGGGCGTCCACTGCATCCGCCATCTGCCGACGAGAATGAAATGCGGGGAACTCACTCGACGAAGCGCGCCTGTGTGCGTGCCCGTGTGCGTGCACGGGGAAATTACACTCGTATGCGTCACTTACTTACTAGTGTGAGTGAGTAAACCTTTTTTTTCTTTGTATGGGATTATGAACAAGGTATTTCTTTTTCTTAGCGATTCCGATCCTTAAGAAACCATTATTTGTGAATCCTTGAATAAGAACATTACTTTATCAAGTTGAAATACATGTTAAAAATTTGTTTGAAATATTTAGAAACTTTTTGCAACTTTACGAGTGTTGTTGTTAGGTATTAACAAGTAACTTATATCTTTCTATGCACATAAAATTACATACTACGTACTTGTATTTATGACGTAAGGAATATTGCACCCATTGACTCAGTGGGTAGCAGCAGGTTTGATATAATAATATAGTATTGAAGTAAGAATTAAATAAAACAGAAATAGGTACCTATGTTGTTTTATTTAGATATATAAAAATAAGTATCGATTAACTTCTAAGGGCTCATTTTTTACTTACTCATTAAGTACTTTTTTACACTAAGCTAAAACCGCATAATAACAGAACAACGTGCATAGAATATCATATGTATTTTCAACATGGCTTTATAACTTTGTTGAGACGTCCTAACTCCGTAGGTAAGTTTTTGAAACAGGTTGGCGAGACCTAACATCAAAGTTTACTATAGAATTATGCTAACATTAACGTTTGCTCGAACTAACAAGCTACTGTATTAGACAAACCGGTACATTGAATGTATTAAAATACCATAATTAAACTAAGAAAGTATTAATTCTTGGCATCGTCTGTTTATTGCGCACTTTTTCAACACCCGAGCGGGTTTTAAATATATAAAATAAGTCTGAACTTTTTCCAGTTAAAACGTTAGACAAAAGCAAGAAATTACAATCCTATAAGAAAAAAACCTAATAATTATTTTCACGTATAAATCTTGTAAGCATGTGTCATTAAGTGATCTTCATATTTAAATCTTGTTAGTCGATATATCTTATAAGAACTATCTAAAACTTAAGTAATTAAACTATTAAGTAAATTGAAGAATTTGAAGCACTTCTTGTTTTTTTAATTCTCTATAGTTAAATACTAGAAAAAAGTAATTCTATTAATAAAATAATGTGTTTATGGATTGATTGCCGCTCTATTTATGTTTTGATTGTTATACTAAAATAATTAGCAGTTAACATTTTAGGGTTAATATTTAATAAAAAGTTTTCGCTTTCCTTGTGAAATCACAAGTCAAAGTAAAATTGCTGCGAAACTACCCGGTAAAATGGAACGTTCTAGTGCCACATTCTGCAAAATTATTGCTTTTTATTGTTTACATTTAACCGCGTAATCAAAAAGACCTGGTTTCGAAGTGTGATCGAAATAAAAACGAAAGTTTCGGTTGTCATTTCATGAATATGTCACTGATATCGGCAACGTCAATGTCTGTCTCTGTGATTGCTAAGTGAGAGTTTGTTTATTGTTATTATATCGTACTGTAAATAAAATAAATAGTACATATTTCGTTTAATAAGTAATGTGATACAAGATAACATACCATGACAGAATCATCAAAATCGAAGTCTTCTTCTTTGAACTTAAATCCGTCACCCACTTTACAATGTAAAGATCTTCACGAATATCTAAAAAGTCGTTCCCCGCAGTTTTTGGAGACTTTGTACAACTATCCTACGATATGTTTAGCTGTATACCGGTATGTAAGCATCTGCTATTGATTAGCGTTTGGTTTTTGTTTAATTTAAACTTCCTTGGAACAGGTTTCATCCCGTTCTTAAACATTTGAGGTTAACTTTTAAAAATGAGACATTATTTCCTAAATTTATATACAGAAAACAATGTAATGATAAATATTGTTTTAAAAGTATCGTTGACGCAAATTGTGCCGTCCTGTTATGCTTATTGAAGGTGAATAAAATGTAATATGGGAGTTATGTTATTTTGTGATGTTTCAGAGAGTTGCCGGAGTTGGCTCGTCATTTCGTCATCCGACTGCTGTTTGTGGAGCAGCCGGTACCACAGGCGGTCGTCACATCCTGGGTTTCTCAGACATATGCAAAGTAAGAATAATTAGTCCTATGCTGTGTACTGTTGGCCAGTCTCATGTTTTATTTTATAATCAAATGTACTGCACTAAAGTTTTTGATAAAGATCTTGTTGTTCTATTTGCATAGCAAGAAATATAAAATCTTTTGAGCACAGTTTTGACCCAATACTACTAGAACATGATGAGTTTTGTTCTGTTTGTGTAATTTTCACATAACATAAGCTTTCTCCAAATGTGGTATGAAAATATCCCAGGGAGCAGGCAAAGTCATGTGAGGCCCTGTCAGAGCTGCTGGTGTGGCAGGAGGCACCCATTCCTGGTGGCATGCCAGGCTGGATGCTCGCTCAGTCATTTAAGAAGAATCTCAAAGTTGCTCTGCTTGGAGGGTGAGTACACCAGAGTTAGTTTAGCTAGAATAGTTTTTTTATATAATTCATAACAATGCAAAAAAAAAACTCCAATATCCGCAACCAATCATAGGACTTTGTAAATATTCTATGAAAATTGTGAATCTCTAATTTTTAAATAAGGCTTATCTTTCATATGTAGTTTATTTTCATTTTATAGTTGTTTATAAGTCCTTATTTGTTCACCGGCATTATTGGTTGGGGGATATAAACTAAGATTACCAACTTTAACCAATTCTAATTTCAGTGGCCGCCCATGGAGCATGTCTTCATCATTAGAACCTGATGGCAAGGCTCGTGATGTGGCTTTCTTAGATGCGTATGCACTGGAGAGGTGGGAGTGTGTGCTGCACTACATGGTGGGCAGTGCTCAGACAGAGGGCATCAGTGCTGATGCTGTGAGGATCCTGCTACATGCTGGACTCATGACCAGGTAACATGTTAAATCTAAAATTGACAACTTTTACAAAATAAAACACATCCTGTTGATGTTTACTTGATAGATGAAACAAGATTCAAGATTCAAGAAACAAGAAACAATCTGTCACAGGCAATGTATTGCCAGTGAAATGATCCTTACCAATATAATTAAGTATCCTTATTACATATTTATCACCATTTTCTCTAGAGATGCGGAAGATGGGTCGGCAGTGATTACTCGCGCCGGATTCCAGTTCCTCCTGCTGAGTACTTCTAAACAGGTAAAATTTATTTTTACCTTTAACCCTATTATAATTGTGGCTGTGGACGGGAGATGCCGCTCCACGCAAATTACGAGTCACGATAATAATATTACTTAAAGACGTGGTAGACCCCTGAACTCTTCAAATTCGTAAAATGCATAATATATAATATCTGCTGTGAAACAATAAAGTTCAATTTATTTTGTATGTAGACCTATAATTTGAAGAGGTCCTAAACCTGCTTTATAAACACATTTTAGTTTCGTCATTAAAATTTTTCATATTTATATGTTTATTAACAACAAGTATCTGTCCCAGGTGTGGTTGTTTCTGCAACACTACCTCCACACGGCTGAGAAGCGCAGTCTGAGCGCGGCGGAGTGCCTCGCCTTCCTGTATCAACTTAGTTTTAGTACACTCGGAAAGGTACGAACGTTACTGAGAATTTGTTTTCATTTTTATTTATGTAACAGTAGTTTCGAAAGAACATACTTAATGTTTCTTTTTTCAGGATTATAGCACTGAAGGAATGAGCAACAACATGCTGGTGTTTCTGCAACACCTCAGGGAGTTTGGACTTGTATACCAAAGGAAGGTTCGATACTTTCATAAGTAGTAACTTGCTTTTGTTTGTAGTTAATTTATCGGTAGCCTAGATTTCATTATTTTATATAATTTTGCAATATGTGAGCTCTGTAAATAGTAAGTTATTGTTTGTCTCGGCAGCGCAAGGCCGGGCGCTTCTACCCGACGCGGCTGGCGCTGAACATGGCCCGCGGGGACTCGACGGGCCCGCCGGCGGGCGTGGGGCCGGGCGCCGCGCGCGGCTACATCCTGGTGGAGACCAACTACCGCGTGTACGCCTACACGCAGACCAGCCTGCAGGTGGCGCTGCTGGGGCTGTTCACGGAGCTGCTGTACCGCTTCCCCAACCTGGTGGTGGGCGTGCTGACGCGCGAGTCGCTGCGCGCGGCGCTGCGCGGCGGCATCACGGCGGCGCAGGTGCTGCGCTACCTGCAGCAGCACGCGCACCCGCGCCTGCTGGCCGCCGAGCCCGGGGCCCAGCCCGGCCTGCCGCCCACCGTCGTCGACCAGATCAAGCTCTGGGAGAGCGAGCGGAACCGCTTCACCTACACCGAGGGCGTCGTCTACAACCAGTTCCTGTCGCAGGTCACTCTCAATACCACTAACGTAGTATATGCTAATTATGTGTGAATATATTCCTTACGAAACTGACCTAACATTAAACCCCTTACAGGCGGACTTCGTGGTGCTGCGCGACCACGCAAAGCTGCAGGGTGTGCTGACGTGGCAGAACGAGCGCTCACGAACCATGGTGGTCACCCGCCAGGGACATGATGACGTCAAGAAGTTCTGGAAGCGGTACTCCAAGACATCCTAGTGGCAGAGCCTGGAAATAGGCTGGGAGAGACAGATATCAGGCTGCTATTGGAAAGAGAACCACACACAATTGCTACCAGTTATAGTGTGCCTTTGTAGCTAATGATGGCCTCTAAGACATGCATGTTGAAGGTGTATATGAGTAATATCAGCAGCCACAATGTTTACCAATATTTTGATAGACCGGAGTTACGCGGTAAGGTAGATAACTTCATCATGTTTCTTATAATGGATGCCTGGATGATAAATGTCGAAAGTCGACAAAAATAAGTATCGATTCAAAGGGAATGTGAAATGGGTAGTGCCAAAAGTAAAATTGTTGGTTATTGTATAAGAATAAGCTTAAACCAGCTTTGAGTTATGAATGACGAATAGTTGGGCAAGTGCTAAGTTTTCAGCAGCATACAATGAAATGTACGCATAATGTTTGTGTGAGTAGATCTCAGTCTCTTTGTATTACTCGGCGCTGTGCGGTACGGCCGATTGTGTAAATAAACATATTTTTCTTAACCATTCGTTTTATTAATACAGTACCAATTTACGGCAAGACTGAGATTATCGTGGACTATCACTAAGTTCGACAGCCATGGTAGCCAAAGGAGTGTAAGGAAAAGGTAAATAAAACACAGGTATTTTAAAAATAATATCTTTATTTCACATTGAGTTAACCCTAAATCACACCTCCGTCCATACCTCGCGCTGTCACTCGCCTCGATAGTCTTAACTAATAAGTCTTATCACAATAGTCGACAGGCACCAGCCCGCCTAGTTTCTTTCCAGTAAAAATCATCAAAACCGTCCAACATGTACTTTATTTCAACTTATAATTAACAAATACTATTGTCGGATTTACGCAGTGCTCGCTTTGCTCTGATTGTGAATGAATTCTATACCCATTATTGACTAAAACAAAATATTTTTCTACACGAGACCCAGTAATGCTATTGAGTTTAGAAAAGCAACATTTTAAGCTTTTTTTACAATATATCATGTATTTTGGATTTTTTAATATTTAATTACGTTTTATCTAGTTTGTTTTCTATAAGTATTAATATTTTTAATAATAGACTTGGAATATATAATTATTCAATACATCTCCTGTATATGAAACTGAACGTCATATTTCATTACAAATAGTTTCGGTTTTCCCATACACATCTTAAGAAAAATTAAAGATTTCTTGAAAAGTGTTATTTCTTACGACATTCAGAAGCGATATTTTTAATTGACCGGGGTTTTATTTTTTAATGTGCACGCAAATTGTCTACATATTGAAAAGTAAAGCTGAACCGAATAACTTGCTATCTATGGGTCAATGAGTGTGGAACAGAGCGGTAGTAGCCCCAGTCCCGGCCGCAGCAGGCGTGTCACGGCGTGTGTCAGCAGTCGGGCGGCGGCGGGGCCCGCACGGGCGCGAGCGCGGCGTACAGCTTGCTGACGGCGGACTGCACCGCGCGCTCCACGCACGCGTCCGGGCAGCGGACCTCCTGCGGGGGGCGGGCCATGTAGGGACTAGCTTCATGCAAGGCTTTCAAAATAATATCCCAACTTGTGGTGGAAAGTAATGAAGACTGCAAACAAAATTAACTCCTTCCTTCTGTACAATGAATTCATCTTCTTCTCCTGTCAGTGGAATCTATACAGTACACTCAAAATCACAGTCAATTTAAACACCTTCCATAGTTAATTACCGGCACAGATCTTAAGCGCTCAAAGGAACAGTGGGGATCGCTTTGCGCATCGTAAAATAACACTCCGATCAAATGAATTGGCCGGATGCGTACTCTTCGTCTTCAGGTGCATGCAACTGCATAAAAAAACGAATCACTCATGACGGCTATGACGCGATGCGCTGCGGGACAATCACTGCACTTGAGTCCGCCCGCGCCTCACTTCATACCTCAAAAGGAACAAAATATCACTTCTGCTCAAGATCCGTGCCGGTAACTATACCCCTTGATAATCTCTAGTATCCTACTCACCATACTGAGCAGGTCGATGTCCGCTCGCTTGTCGTCCACAGTGACGTACAACTTGTCACCCTTGAACATCTTGGGCACAGAATCCTCGCCGAACATCTCCTGCAGCATCTCGATCACGCATTCCTGATAACACGTACTAGTTGTTAGATTTGGTAGACATCATCACCGTACCCTGCCCTTATCCCAATTATTTTATTTGTGGTTATATTATCTATTTTAATTGATGTTATCTAATAAGTAACATTTGCTAGATCGGGTAGACATAAACTAATATTTAATCCAAGACTAGTAGATTTTTTTTTATGACAAAACGCTTTTTGATATAAACATGACCTGATGTTGAACAGTCTTGATTTAGGCAATTATTGCTATTGCTGTACACTTAATAGTCACATACATTTCGTTATCAGTGTCTACAAATTTCTATAAATATGCTAGCATCCAAGGTCTTATGTCAGTGAATACATGGATGTCCGCTGTCACGTCATTGTCAGTATGTCCGTACTTGTAGGTGACCCGTACTCGGCAGTGAGTAGTGCCGCTCACCTTGAAGTGCATGCGGTCCAGTTTGGGCGCGAGCGGCAGGTGTCGGGGCGCGGGGAGGGCGGAGGCCGCCAGGATGGCCGCCACCAGCGCGTCCGCGTACATGTCCGACACCGGCTGGGCCGCCCACTGTCACAGACCGTGGGTTCAGTCATATATAAAATTTCACCCATATAAATTATTCATAGAAATACCCAATACGGCATCTGAGTATTTCGTCAATAATCTACGACTTATTAAGATCTAAAAATATAAGATTGAATTCAGATAGGTGGAAAATTCATATATAATACCGAATTACAGTCTATTCTACTCAATAGAATAAATTTAATCCGCTGAAACTGCTGAAATTGGAGCCAATCTTAACGTTAGCTACCTAGATATCGACATAAAAAAGTCATTGAATATACTATGAGCATTCGGTAACCTCTAGCGTGATCATGTTGTTCTCGACGGTGAGGTCGACGCAGCCGTAGACCCTCCAGCGGGTCTCGCTGAGGAAGTCGATGCTGCCGGCCAGCTGCATGACCACGTGTCGCAGCAGCCCCACCGAGCCGCTGTAGTGGATGGACTGACGCTGGCTCACCTCCGACTGGCTCAGCTCCGTGTATTCTGGAATATAGGACACTCATACAGGACGCACGCTCGGGTCTGACGACAAGGAATTTCGACGGCCCTAATAGCGCCGTGTATGAAGGATTGCAACGCATTGGCACGGTGGTTCAGGTTTAGTCAGTAAGAGTCTTTCACTACCAACTTCCTCCCCCGAGGGAGGGGTGTCTATGAGGATTACCCAGCTTTAACAAAAAAAAAAAGGCCCTAATAACGCCATCTACGGACGCTTGTTCTAAATCTGGCTATTTTTTGTTCAGTGTGATTTCAATGCTTGTGAAACTCACTGCAGTACACTGTACAACACAATTCAAATCAAATTGTAGAGTCTGTACTTCAATATTTAGCTATCTACCATAGGCTCACAAATGCCAAATATCTCACTGTTCAGATCGGAAGGTGCCAGTATGTGGTAGTTGAAGTTCCTCTTGACCAGGATGCCCTGCAGCTGCTTGCCGGGCTCCGGCTTCTCCATCGCCAGGGTGCCCATTACCTGCAATCGACAATTATCTTATAACCCCATTCAGGCGAGACATGTCGTAGCTTCGATCAGTAAAGGACTAAGTCTTAGTGGCTTTGGGCGTGAGACTTGAATATTTGTGGACCGCAACTCAAGTATCAAATTCCTTAGTACGAAAGTCTTTTTCAACAGGGAACTGAAGAAGGACCACATTCGACCAATGAGGAACGAGCCTCAATTAATATTGTTACTTCGGTTAATCTTTAAAAAAGATTTTCGTAAAGTAGCAAATCACTTAGATATTGGTAAACAATTTGATACGATTCACCCTCGTCAGTATACCCCGTATATCAGCAGGTATCAAGTACCGCAGTACATTACCTTGGCGGTCTTGTCCCCGCGGAAGGTGAGTGCGAGCTGCTGCGTGTTCCGCGGCGTGTGTATCTGCAGGCGGCCGCGGTGCTCGCGCTGCAGGGCCGCCTTCAGGCGCGACATCTCGTTCTGCTCGCCGTGGACCAACACCTGACACAACCACACTTTGTATAAGTACTATTTTGTTTGTAGTAAGATTAGCAAGAGGAGAAAGTTCAAAGTAATTTTTTTGGATGGTTTATGAAGTCAGAAAAACCAATCGTATTTTGACGTGCAATATGCATGTGAAATAGAAAAAAATACTGCAGTAACGCTCTTAGTAGCGTGACTGCAACGCTACTAAGAGCGTTACCGCAGTATTTTTTTCTATTTCATATGCTTTGAGTAAACATGGTGCCCCTTTCCTGATTTAAAGCACGGAAGAGAACTCGGAGCATTGTTTTTCGTTAGTATAATAGAACATGTAAAAAAATTAAGATTGTCATTCTATTTCATTCTAATTTCTATCCCAGTCGTAGGGTCTGAGGGACTGGGGGCAGATTTACAAAAAAATAAGCCTTTTATTCACCGTTGCTAACTAAGAGTCTGTTTACCGATGATGAGCTTCCTATCATAAGAACTGCGAAAAGTCCCATAGAAAATATCATTCCTCTTTTGTGGGTTAAATTCCAAGGTAAGGGAATTCTTACCACATGCGGCGGCTTCAGTATATTGATGAACTCTGACGTCTGCTGGTAGTCGGTGTGAGCTGAGAACGAGATGTAGTCCACGGACATCTTGAGCGGCAGCTTCTGCCCCGACATGGACGTGATCTCCTCGGGCTCCGACAGGATCGTCTTAGCCAGCGTGCCTTCCACGCAGTAACCTTAGTGCCGGAACAATGACATGGGTAAAGCGATGAACTAATTTGTTTGAAAAAAGTAAAAGGTGATCCAGAAAAACTCAGGCTCGATCTGTGATCAAATTCTTATCTTGATCGCGATTTATAATGCACGAAATAGATTAACTGAATAATGCATTTGATCTTTTAATATCTAGATATTTTAAAATCTTATATCTCAGCTGCTGATTGTGACCTAAACTGAAAGTGTGACCGACGTCATGAAAATTTAGAACTATACGGACTGAAGGTTACGCAAAGAAAAAATCCTTCTTCATAAAAAATGGAGACAGTAAAAGTGAATAATATTTTTGGTGAGCTTGCGGAATCTTTTTATCTTGTACTGCCACAAAAAAAAATATTATGTGGTAGAGAGCCGTAAATCTATGCCGTGTAGAGAGCTTCCATGCTTCCAAAATTACAAAAATATTATTCCATGTCATGTCATGTCATCTGAGGCCGTAGAACAAAAGTTAGAATATTAGTATTTATTTGTACAATTTCATGAACTTATAATTCTCCTATTTACACGTAACTTACCCGCAATAATGACTCCATTCTTGGGGTCGGTGCACCAGGACTCGAACAGTTCCCGGGAGAGCCCCGACTGCATCATACCGGGGGACGCCATGATCACGCAGGGGCCGATGTCCTCGAAGTGATCTATACCCTAAAACAAGCAAAAGCTATACTGGTATACTACTACAAGTGGTTAAAACCCCACTCCCGCACTAAGGAATTTCATCTTTTCGGCGCAGGATGATTCACATGCATAAAGTACATTCGGATTTGGCATTTGTGGAGCACACAATTTATTTATCGCCGAGATCGAACCCGCAACACCTTGCGCTATTCGTGTAGTCATTATAGTCAAAATGGTACTTAATTCTAATATGATTTGAGCAAAACGAAAAAGTGAATATCCTATGTCCAGGCAAGAACGTTTTATATAAAGGAGATCTGGGTGTCCTAAATGAATAAGACCAGATAACACATATCTGAAAACCTTCAATTTTACAAAATTGAATTAATTTGCTTCTGGTGATGAACATGCTAATTAAATTATTACAAATAAAGCCTGTCCAAATGTTTTAAACTAGAATAAGGGGAACCCTTTATCTCGGATTAGACAATCAAGACACCTGCTATTACTCAGTAATAATCTTCCTTCAGAATCCCAATGAATACAATTTACGTCTTACGTCATTAGTATTAAAGTTTAATTTAGCTTGTTAAGACACAAGTGCCGATTTTCAACTATCTGTAGCAACGAAATCACGTTGATATTGGGGTACAAGGTCATACCTATTTATGACGTTGCTAAGATACGCGGCCCGCTACTGACAATGAATTCATACATTTACTGAATTTCAAGAAAGGGGAATAATATATACTAATTTATAATTTAACATTGTTGAGTTATTAAAATACCTTTTGCAATTCAAAAGTTGACAGGAAAATTGATTTTATATATCGCTGCTTGTTTCATCTTTAAATAGATTTAGCCTGGTTTTGTATCTACGCCATTTTTGGCTATTTATGATAGAACTACAACAAACTCGATATAATTAATTAATCATAACACTTGTGAGATTAATATTATACGATAAGGTATAATATGATAATAAACAGTATATCGTAACTGTGTGAAGTTTTTTAATCTGTAGTGTTGTTGCTAGCTGGGCGGCCGGCATGTGTAGCTGTCATTGTTGAATATATTTACGAAATAAAGTGAGTTATTTATTTTTGTGTTCTTAAAGGATATTTGGTAGATATAGTGGTGTCTGTTACTCTTCTATTATTTGATTTGTTAAGTATAGATTTTTATTGTCAAGCAAAACTGTCATGTAAAAACAGGTGTTGTAATATTACAGTATAATATAGTTAACTTTAATTTAAACATAAGGGGATAACCAGATCAATAGGGATAAGTAATTATAATCACGTTATGTTTTGTCCTTTTAATCTTCGAAATTCGTTTTTAACGTTGAAGCCAATAACAAAGTATTCTGTCACGGACCCCAAACCTACACCTAACAAAAAAATGTATTCGCATTATTTAATTAAATACATGTAAATGTTATATATTATTTCAGCAATGCTACCGGAATTCCTGAAATCCCGTTTAATCCAATGGCTGGAGGATCACCGCGAGTTCGTGGTGGCCTTCTTCTGCCTCCCCGCTAGCTTCATATTCACCGTGCTACTGCGCGCGCGCGCCTACCTGCGCTGGCTGAGCAGCGACCCGCAGCGGCACGAGAGCGCCGTCAGGAACATACAGAGCCAGGTCGGTGGAGATGACGATCGTTTAGGTTTTGACTATAAGTTGGACTGGTTAGCTAAATATTATGATTCATTAAGATTACGGGAACAAGCTTCGAGGAGAGTGAGACTGTTTGGTGGATTGATATTTTAAGTGATTGATTTGATTGATCGGACAAGAATTTTAATTAGACGACCTATTAGAAGATTTTTGAAACGCGATCCCTCCGTATTTGCCTAATACAACTTGCACTTTTAACCGATTTAAAAAAGGAGGTTCTAAGTTAGACCTGTTTGTATTATCTGGCGTTTGACTGAAGCAATTTGGATGCTGTTTTCAGAAAAGTATTTGTTATATCAAGATAGTTTTTTTAACCAAATAATGATCAAGACGATGTTTATCCTCAGTTGAACACGCTTTCAACACGGGAGGCTAAAATTTGGAAGAGCTTAACCTAACCACAATATTTCACACTGTAAATTGATCTAAACCTTAATTCCTATTCCAGGTACAACAATGGAACAAGCTACCGCGTCAAGACCGCCGCTTGCTCTGCACGTCGCGCCCAAACTGGCTGTCTCTCTCCACGACGTTTTTCCAGAAGCACCTCCACCACCAGGTTCCCATACCGCTGTACGATATCCTGGAGCTGGACGAGCAGGCCATGACCGTGAGGGTGGAGCCCATGGTCACCATCGGAGATATAACGGAGTATCTCATACCGAAGGGGTATTCGTTAGCCGTCACTATTGAACTGGTTGATGCTACTATGGGAGGTACGTTTGAAATAATTATAATTAATTAGCTATTTAAGTCAAATTATGAAGATACCACAATACATGGTGTATAAAAGAGGTATCCATCATAATTTTTAGTCCCTACGGAGAAATGAATACATATCCAAATTGCGACTTTACTTGATAATATATATATGGTCTGCTTCTAGGTCTGGCCTTTGGAACCGGAATGTCAACCCACTCTCACAAAGCTGGACTCTTCCACGAAACGATCACCAGCTACGAGGTGGTCCTCGGCGATGGCTCCCTGGTCACCGCCACTGCAGACAACGAACATTCGGACCTCTATAAAGCCCTGCCCTGGTGTCACGGGAGCTTAGGTTTCCTCGTCGCTTTGACGTTAAAGATCGTCAAAATAAAACCCTACATCAAAATCAAGTACATCCCGGTGCGAGGACAGAAAAAGTACTGCGACATGATTCGAGAACTTTCCGGAACTTACGAAGCAAAACCCAAGGTGTTCCCTGACTACATCGAAGGTACTATATTCAGTAAAGACGACGCCGTCATCATGGTTGGTGATTACGCGGACTATGACCCGAAAATACCTGTCAACAGCTGTTCCAAATGGTACAAGCCCTGGTTCTATAAACACGTCGAAACGTTTTTGGAGAAACGGGAATCTGAGGAGTTGATTCCGTTAAGGGATTACTTATTAAGACACAACAGAGCTATATTCTGGGTGGTGGAAGACATGCTGTCGTTTGGAAACAATATGCTCTTCAGGTATCTATTTGGATGGCTGCTTCCTCCCAAACCCGCTTTCCTCAAGTTCACCACGACGCCAGGAGTAAGAGCGTACACCTTTACCAAACAAGTTTTCCAAGACATCGTATTACCGCTTCAAGAATTAGAGCGACAGATCGAATTGGCAAGCGTTTTGTTCGAGAAATTCCCATTACTAGTGTATCCGTGTAAAATTATTGATCACGGACCATCGTCGGGTCAGCTAAAGAGGCCTGACGCGAAGTACCTCGTCCCTGGTACGAACTACGCAATGTATAACGATTTAGGCGTTTATGGAGTGCCGGGGAAGGTTAAAGAAAAGAAGCCTTATAACCCTGTTGCCGCTATGAGGAAGATGGAGGAGTTTACACGGGAGGTCGGCGGGTACTCGTTCCTGTACGCAGATATATTTATGACTCGTAACGAGTTCGAGGTTATGTTCGATCTGTCGTTGTACGAGCAGGTGAGGAAGAAGTACAGCGCTGTCGACGCCTTCCCGCATTTATACGACAAAGTGAAGCCGGAGATCGATGTGTTCGAGATCGGGGAGAGCAATGCTATCGAGTAAAATCTTTAAAACTGTATCTGTATGTGCGATTGAAATATGTATTTAAATACAAACGATTACTATTTTTTTAATTTTAATAAGATCTGAGCTAGAATTGTGGAGGCACAAAAAAATGAGAGATAAAAAAGGTAAGCTATATGTTTATATCCTACCTTCAAGTTGGAGATATGTCTGAAGACGAAGGGGTTGTTAATGGCGATCTGTCGGCGGATCCTGTCGTTCATGGCGTTCACGTAGGTCTGGTACACCGCCATGCACTTCTTGGCGAGCGACGACGCGTAGTAGATGGGGATGTCCTGCAGCTCCGGGTGAAGCGACCAGTACTCGTCTGATGATGAATCATATCATTCAGGAGATGTCAATTTAAGCTGTCATTATATCTTAGTGACATGGTCGATTGTGAACTTCTAAAGATAATTGAATTAAGATGATTGGTATAAGGGTAATTCACGTTTGGATAGAATTTTGTGGTATTTACATTCTTTTTTAACGACTTCCGCATCCAAATTCCTTAAACTTACCCCTGTTTTGTGGAGGTGTCACAAACGTTCAAGTCACATGCACGCCAATATGGTTCTCAGGACAAGCATTCGTGGATCACACAAATTCTTATCGTACGCGGGAATCGAACCCGCGACACGTCGCGCGCAGTGGATTTGGCGTGTTGAGTTCAACCATTCTGCTATCCTGCAGCTCTCATCATTTGTACAGTCAGCAACGGATATCCTGGAGAATTAGGTGGTTTACGATCTCTCTACAATATTTTAAACCTTCTATCATATTGGCGATCAGCAAGTTTTCAGTGGTGTTTCGCCTAATAATAATAAGTAACAGTAGTTCCGGGTCAGGTTGAGTATTGAGGAGCTTCGTTACTCAGCTGCTCCTGCGTGCAGCCTGCAGTACTGACCCAGTATGAGCAGCAGCTCCTGCGCGCGGCCGAGCGCGAACACGGGTATGAGGCAGCGGCCGCCGCGCTGCACGATCTCGCTCACCAGCCCCGTGAAGCGGCTCTCGCGCTCCTCGCGCTTCTCGTGGATGTGCGTGCCGTACGTGGACTCCTGCGGGATATGCAACTAGCTATAGTATTGCTGTAATCCTATTTAAATAAAATATGCTTATATCATGAATTACTAAACTTAGTTCATCTTAATTGAGGCTCATGTAAATTAAAACTGGCAAAGTTGGACCTTAGGATCCAATTTGTTATAGTAAGTCTTAAGAAGAAACTATGTATTAAGTTGTTACAAATAATTTATATTTTACATTTATGTTTTTAATGGGATCATATTTTACCGTGATCAAAACATCAGGGTGCACGGTGGGTATCTCGGCTGCCATCAAATGCCTGTCCTCTTGCCTGGAGAAGTCCCCGGTGTACAATATCTTGACTCCAGCTATCTCTATCATGAACATGGCGGCCCCGAGCACGTGTCCTGCGTTGTACGCCCAGAAGCGCACGCCGCGCACGTCCTTCTCCTCGTGGAAGTTGATGGTCTCTATGCGGTCCATGGAACCTTCCAGATCGGATTCCGTGTACAGCATTTGTTCCGTAGATATGTTGCTGGAAAAGGAAATTATTGATAATTACAAGCTCATGTTCGACTAGAGAGTCGTAGTGCGGCTTTTATAACAACAGCATTATTTTTTAAGGATTTAACCATCGAAATAAAATAATTATTTTTTTCAAAAAATAAATGCTTTTTGTAGCCAGCTGGAGTCAACATTTCTTAACTGGCTACCCTTAGAAAAATCAAAACAAACTCGGAGATAATGGTCCGTTTTCTAGACAACATAGTGTTTTCATCATGAGTAAATAACTGCAGTGTCTTTAATGGACTGGACTTTGGATGAAAGAGCAAAATCAATCTGAGCAGACCAGTGCCTTCAAGTGGTGTGTAGGTCTAAAATACCTCATACAGCTCAACTATTTTTGAGGGGAAAATGCATAAAGCCTTAATAATGAAATTTTAATGGTTAGGAAATTTTGATAGTTATATGACTTACCTGACTTTAATGTAATCAGAGACCAGCCACCTGTAGATGGCTTTGGTGGCATGCGTCATGAACACGCGGCCTTTGAACGATGTCTTCGTAAGGAACCAGGGGAGAGCGCCGCTGTGGTCCAGGTGAAAACTGAATACGAAACAAACATTAATCTTTAATTCTTTGAGCTAGCAAATTACATTACAACTGTTTCTGAGGGTAAAGGTCTTACAGTTCAAGCAAACACCATGGTGTTTATAAAACAAGCAGTATATCATGCCCCCTGTGTTGGTGGGCTAAAACACACACAAAAGGGCCAGAAAACATTGTGATTTCTGCATGGAGATGCAAAAAACATCATATTCATGACTAAATAGTCCTGAGTATGATGTTTATGAAGCCTTATAGAGAAATATCTTTAAGGCTTGCTACCAGATATGACCCATTTCTAAAATTATGCTTTTTATTTTTTTATTATGCTTACTGCCATAATTACATTCCAAATTTGATCTTAGTGAATATTGAATAATAAGTAATCAAGAATTGTATGCTTACTGTGATATAAGAAGTAAATCCACCTCATCAGCTTCAATCAGGTCCACAAAAGGTAATGCATCCATGCCTGATAGACCAGGATGTATGCCACAGTCCAACTGGAAAATAAGACATTGTTGAACACTGCATTTTAGACTCAGGTTCATGTTTTTTTCTCAAACTTTATGAATAAGTATAAAGGTGATTCCTGTGCCCAGCAGTATAACTTTTTTATGATGTTCTAAGGAATTAATAAAATATTAATATTGATAGGGAGATGAAAGGTGTGAAATAAGTAGGCACAATAAAAAAATGAATGGAATAGTGAAAAAGTTATAAAAAAATTACAAGATTTAAGTCCATAAGCATGAAACTAAAATAAATTGGGGAAAAGAAAAGACCACTTGTACACTTGTGACAAGTGAAATCAAACAAGTACTCATTTTAACCTGTTGCATAGAGCTGGAGGTATTCAAAAGAACAGATCAAGACTTACCATGATCTTTTTCCCTTTAAACTCCAGCATAATGCAGGACCTGCCTACTTCTTGACCAGCACCCCTGTGAGAAAAAAATACAATTTGTTGTTACTTAAATTTATTTATACTAAATAAAAAGTTTATTCAAGGAACAAATAGCGTCTACAAAGTAATTTACGACACAAACACCGGGTCTTATTATTGCAGGCAAATGCTTACAATGCGTAAACTATTCCGCGTTACCATTATACGGTGAACAATAATTATCACTCCAGTATATCAGCTCATTTCATTGCCTATAAAATGAGCCTCAATTTAATATCCGCAAAGTATATAAAGGTAGCAAGCATGTTCTCACTTTAGTATTAATTGTTTTACTAATACCAAACTTATAAAAAATATCCAAACAAAATAAAGTTAGAAATATTTACAGTGGTCTTATCGTCAGCTGGTCACTTTCTTCCATAGGCACCGGATCGGTACCTTTTCTTGGGTTCGTTGTCATGATTTAAGCTGTAAACTCACTAACATGTACTTAAATAACTTTCGAACAGCTTATTTAGGAAAAGGTCTGTTATATTTCTGAAAAAGAGATTTGGCAAACAGTACGTCTGTACCGGTTACAGATAGACAAACTGACAGACTAACTATTAGGTTATGATAATGTAGCCATACAAAAAATAACATTGAAAGCCCATTAAGTATTGGTTTGTTTCGGAATAAATTACAGTTAGGCAAACAACAGTAAAAAAAAAGAATTGAGTAAAAGTTATCAATTAAATAAATTATATTTATGCAGAAAAGACTTTGCTTCTTCAAGTAAACTATTCGAGAATCATGCTGCAGATTTTATCAGTCTGTCAAATATAACGATTTTGACATTGACAAGATAATCACAACAACACATGAAACTCATGAAAGCATGTGTATAGCGAGTCGACGTAGTAATTTGGTTATAATTGATCGATATTTATCAGTTTATGAATAAAAATCATGCCTAAACCAATATTATTTGATGAGGAATCAGAGGAAGAGGTTACACTAAAAACCGAGAATGATTACGCAAAGAAATATGACAAATGGCGAGAAAAGGAAGAACTGCATAAACGTAAGTAGAATTTACTTTATGTTATAACATGAACAACTACTTAGTTTAATGGGTTCTCATGATTTATTGTTTATTATATGACAGTGGAGCAGAAATACGGGTCAAAGCCATTAAATTCTGATGGAGAACCTACGTCTGACAGTGAAGATGAGAGTGACGCGCCTCCTGAGGTAAGCGAGGAGATGGAGGCCCAGTTCCTGAAGACATTATCACTGCTGAAGACGAAGGACCCGAGAATCTATGACCCACAGTACAAGTTCTTTGATGAGAGCCAAAAGAAAGAACCAGGTATGTTTTAAGTGTTATTTTTTTTAATAAGTCACCTTTGCCTACGTATTCTTGTTATAATCTCGTGTGTGCTATCTAAAGAATTGACTTAATCATAAAATTACTGATTTGTTTTTATGTTTATGTTTATGATTTCAACTGCCTTCAAATAAATATTAAGTCAATCTATGTTTCAGAAGAAAAGCCCAAAACAAAGCAACTGACATTTGCTGACAGTGATGATGACGATGATGATGGCAACATCTTTAGCATTGAGAAGAAAGCTGAGATCACAGAGGATAAGAAACAGAGGAAAACTTCAGAAACTAAGGTCTTTCCTATTTCTTTATTGTTCTCTTATTGCTTTGGTAGTTAGTAATTTTGTTAGTGTCAAACTCATACTGTATTTTATATTATCCACAGGAAATAAAACTGAAAGAATATTTGACTGGTGAGGCTGACCACATAGATGATCCAGTGGAGAAAGACCTGGCGCCACTGAAGGCGCTCTGGTCTGACCCCAAGCTGAATGAGGGTGAAGCCTTCCTAAGAGACTATATACTTAACAAACGGTGATTGTAATGTTATTCACTATCTTTTTTTTCCATGTGATCTTCTTTTTTAACTACTCATTGTGGACATAGAAATGAACAACTTAGTTGAAAGAAATCAAATATAATAAAACCAGTCTATAGCAATGTAAGTGATCAAATATAAGTTTGATTCTTAGGCATACATCAACTCTAAGCATATTTAGCGTGCTTAAAAAATTATACATACTAAATTCAGAAAGCACATCATAAAATATGTGTCCTGTGCCTGATCTCTCTCCATATGTACCATCGGGCTATACTCATTCTCAATGTTATGGCAAGAGAATATGGAATGGTCAAGCTACATGCCTTATGTAGGTGTGTGCTGCTGCCCTGAAAAACCGAGGCATTATATTGTGTGTAGGTATACTGTATGTTACTCAATCATAGATGTCACAACAAAATTCCACATGATACAGTTATCTGGAGGAGGGGGATGTAGGCGACGCCGAGGACAAGATCCGTGATGACGAAGAGCTGGAGGCGGACGAGGAGCGCGTCGAGGAGCAAGGCAAGTTCGAGCGCGCGTACAACTTCCGCTTCGAGGAGCCCGACCAGGAATATGTGAGTACCATGTCGTGATTGATGATGATACAGGTTATGCCCTGAGTTAGAGAGTTGTTGATAAAGAAAATATATATTATATTGTTGATATATAATATAAAATTTGTTTATAATGTTTTCTATTTACGAAATCGCTAAAATAATAAATTAAAAATGTTAACTAATTAAATTGGAACCATATAAATAAGGTTTAAATAGTATTTTAAATGGAATTCACACTATTAACTCTAATATATTTCCAGCTGAAACGATTCCCTCGCACAATGAACTATATCCGTCCGAAAGACGACAAACGTTCTCGCAAACGTGCGGAAGTCCGCTCGCGGAAGGAGGAGGAGAAGCAGAGAAAAATGGAGGAGATCGCGCGGCTCAAGGCGCTCAAGTTGAAGGAAATACAGGAGAAGATAGCCAGGATCAAGGAGGTCACGGGAAATGAGGAGCTGGCTTTTAAGGTGCGTATAATGATGCATTTTATATGCGATAGTTTGGCAAGACGAACTCGACGCACTTAATTGATATTCTGCTACTATTTATACTAATATGTTGCCCCAAGTTCAAGGATCAAGAACTGGTAGTCGATGGACTTATTTATCATTACCTCATTATCACGTAATGAGTACTTGGTTTTTTTTTGCTTCGACCTTTGTTAAGTTTTCAAACCAAATATGTATACAATGACCGTTAAATGGCTCTCTGTACCCAGGAGGAGGACTTGGAGAGCGAGTTCGACCCGGCGGAGCACGACAAGCGCATGCGCGAGATATTCGACGAGCAGTACTACGGAGACGCTGACGACACCAAGCCCGTGTTCCCCGACCTCGATGATGAACTGGAGATCGGTGAGTAAAGATAAAGGAAATCTTCTAGCCGTGCCTCTCCTACTAGTGAAGGTCAGTAGTATCAGTAGCCGTTACTAGTTTACTAGATGTCCAAGCAAACGTTGAGATAATGTCCGATTCTCCGATCTACCCAATATACACACAAATTTCATGAGCATCAGTTAAGCCGTTTCAGAAGAGTTCAATTGCGTACATGCACAAGTGTGGAAGATGTGCAAGAAGTAGTCAGGGGAACATTATAGGATTAAAATTGGGATTTATAGTAACAATATAATGTAATCTGATTTCTTTACAGAGAACTGGGAGAAGTACGAGCCTGAACACGAAGCCGTGCAGGAGGACGAGGAAGGTCCGCACTGCGAAGATGACGACTTTAATGTGAGTATAACTTAGGTAATGTAAAGATAGCGGACACCTGATACGAGTTGGTTGGCAAAATTTATATTTAAGGCAGCTTTACTTTAGAGTAACATTGAGATCATAAGGTTCCTGTTTTTACGTCTATTAGTATGAAGGTTATGTTAACTGCAACAGAACTAAAAAAATCAATTTCTAGTACTTATAATACTCTTACCCTACTTTATTAATCTTATTTCTAAGATGAATAAAAGGACCAATAAATAATTTCTTAACCCCATTCTGAATAACTAAGCAATAATATTTCTTCACCAGATGGACGCCGAATACGATCCAAAACAAGCTCGAGGGAATCTTCTAGAAGAATTAAAGAAGACTCTTGGTAAGAAGCGTAGGAACAGAAAGAAGAAGTCCAAGTTAGCAGAACTGTTATCATCGGAGAAACCCAAGTTCGTCCCGACTGTGGAAGACAAGACTTATGATCAGTACATGGAGGAATACTACAAAATGGATTGTGAAGATGTGATAGGAGGGGACCTGCCGACAAGGTTCAAGTACAGGGAGGTCGTGCCAAACGATTATGGACTTACTGTTGAAGAGGTTAGTGATTGCTTTGTGTTGGATTTTTGGTAATCCTCTTTTCCCTTGTGTGGTTTTGTCTAAATAATTTCTTAGGAAATTATCTTAGGACTGAAAGTAATGTCAAAGTAGAAAGAGAAAACAATGAAATATCTAAAGATTCGTGGTAGAAATTTCAGAACAATAAATTGATATTGAATTTATAAATAAAGGAATCCAATAATTCGTAAGAAAAAACATTATGCAACCCCAATTACATCTCTCACAGATTCTTCTAGCGGATGATAAAGAGCTGACACAGTGGGTGCCTCTGAAGAAGATCCTGAAACACCGTCCCGACAACGTAGAGAAGGGAGACGCCAAGACCTACGCACAGAAGGCGGCAGACGTGCGCCTCAAGAAGAAGATCCTGCCCAGTCTGTTCAAGGACCTGCCTGAGTGAGTCACACCCTTCGTGTAAAGGATACAAACTATTTGTACACTATTGGTAACTGAAGTCAACTCAAAAAGTCCCAATCAGCTGACAGTGTTACTGTGTTTTATATCCGGATTTTTTTTTACCTTGCTGAATTTTAGTAGGCTGGATTTAAATTATATGATCCATGGTTAAAAACCAGTTTGAGTCCATGGTTTAATGTGAGGTTAAGATGTCAGCACATTAAACTATTATTTTTAAATTCGCAGGGAACCAGAGATCGTTGTGCCTATAGAAGAAACCAAAAAGAAAAAGAAGAAAAAGAACAAACAGAAGAACACAGAAGATGGTACTGTAGCGGAGGCTGAACAAGAACAAGCCGAGGGAGAAGTTGTTGAAGAACTAACCGAAAACAACAAAGTTGAGGAAACCTCGAAAAAGAAGAAGAAAGACAAACATAAGAAGAACGCGACTGAAGAAGATCAGCAAATAGAAGAAGGAACAAATCCAGAAGTAAATGGAGATGTTAAACAAAAGAAGAAGAAAAAGAAACATAAAACTGATGGTTTTAGTGTAGAAAATGTAAACAATGATAAACCTACTCAAGAGACCTCACAGGATAATGTTATAGTCAGAGAAGGCAAGAAAAAGAAGAACAAGCAGAGTAAAGTTAATGAAAATGGTGACTCTGTAGAAACTAGCGCTGCAAAAGAGCAGAATAAAGATAGTTCGCTAACAGACTCCAACGAAACTCCGTCAAAGAAGAAAGATAAGAACTTGAAACGTAAAGCAGACACAAACGCAGCAGAACCAAGTAAGAAGAAGAAGAAAGGTAACAAAGAATTCAAGAAGAATTTCAAAAACGATAAGTTTAAGAATAAGAATAAAGTTGGTCAACCTGTCAACCCTCTAGTCAACCTGTCAGATGAGAGGTTGAAAGCATTCGGGTTGAACCCCAAGAGGTACAAGAACTTCATGAAGTTCAAGAAGTTTTAAGAGATTTACAAATGAATGTAGATTTGTATATATCAAAATATCAATAAAATTATGTTCAGTGTAAATGTAAATAAAGTATATTTTTCTTTTTTTTCTATTATCCTCGTTGATAGGTTGAGCTATGCTTGTTAAGGTTATTAATGATGAAATGAAAAAAAAAATTTACGTTGTTTTTTTTTAATCGGTCGAACGCTAACCGAACTAAGTCAACGTAAAGATGCAAAACCACTTATTTATAGCTCGCTGCTATTCACGGCACTATAAACTATTAGTTCTTAGGGAACCATCGTTGCGCGATTCCGACTCGCACTTGACCGGTTTTAAAACTGAGTTTTTAGAAAGGCACACCCAAGATTTTGTATCAAATTTAAGTATCTTCTCAAATGGAGTATAGTACAAACACAACATTAGTCACAATAAAATAGATTTTCAAAAAAAATATATTTCCGTTTCCCAGTATGAATATTGAGATGAGTATTGACTCTTGTGTATATTTTTTTATATATAGATATCTTCGAAAATGCATGTAGACAACGTACTAGTTTCTTGAAGCATGAAATCCTTCTCTCTGCAGCACTCTATTCTAGGGGCTCCCAAAATTATTTTTAGTATGATTTAACTTTTTAGTATTCTTTTATTTTTCATACTGGCAATAAAAATATTGTGCGATCTGTAAACTTTGATCGTACTTTTGACAAGTCTCTTTTCGGCGAGCGGTGTTAACGGAACAAGGTGAATATTGGGAATTTGTGATAATTTAAGTGAATTTCAGTGAAATACGTGTAAATATATTGTGAACGGAATAGCTTATTGCGTTAAGTGATCTGTATTTCGACAAGTTTATTGTAATTTCTGAGATGAACATGGATTTTATAAACATAACCTTAAATTTAAGTAATGCCTTTAAGTAGATCATTTCGATTTTGTATAAATCGTAATGAGTGGACAAGGAGGCTATATTAACGCCCCGAGCAATGATTCCCAAGTGCATTTAATTATGTATTGGCACTTGCAACGGTTTGTGGCGACATTCCCTCTTGACATACGCTGACGATGGCATTCAGCAAGTCTGTAAAGTAGAACTTAGTTTGACGAAGGGATTGTAATTTGTTCTAAGATCCAATCTACATAACACATGTGATAATAATTGCGACATGTGCTCTTAATATGTGGAATTTCATTTTTGTATAAAAACATAACCTCATGTTTATTTGTATTCGGCATGGCATTTTCACTGTGTAAATGACAACAAGTTAGTACCTAGGTATTTGTGCGCTTTTCGACAAATTATGGAAGAGTACCAACTGTCTGAAATTAATACCTTATTTTAAAACCATTTCCAGCTCGCCATCATGGTGAACAACAGAGTACCGTCGGTTTTCTCGAAAACCTATGTCACTCCCAGGCGTCCCTTCGAGAAGGCGCGTCTCGACCAGGAGTTGAAGATCATTGGAGAGTATGGTCTCCGCAACAAGCGTGAGGTGTGGCGCGTCAAGTACACGCTCGCTCGCATCCGTAAGGCGGCCCGTGAGCTGCTCACCCTCGAGGAGAAGGACCCTAAAAGGCTGTTCGAAGGTATTTTGAAATTGCTATAAATTATTGTATGGGCACACCTATAGTTTTACTGGTGGTGGGTCCCCTTTTCCCCACGCAGGCTCCTAGTCGGGCGTCAGGTGCGTCAATTGTAAAAAAATAATGTTAAACACTTAATGTGAGCAGATTTCCTTTCTTCAAAATGATGAAAAATATCTGGCAACCTCTTATCTGAAGAAAATTGTTGACTACCTTCAACTCTGAAAATGTTTGTCTATTCCAAGAAATGTATTGCGAAATTACACATTTTAATGCAGTATTCGTCATGTTTCAGGTAACGCGCTCCTTCGTCGTCTTGTCAGAATCGGTGTGTTGGATGAGAAACAAATGAAGCTCGATTACGTGCTCGGTCTTAAGATTGAGGACTTCTTGGAGCGTCGTCTCCAGACACAAGTGTTCAAGGCTGGTCTTGCTAAGTCCATCCATCACGCCCGTATCCTCATTAGGCAGAGACACATCCGGTAAGAAAATGGCCCAAAAGTAATATTTTGTATAATTCTTATCTTAACCTATAAACTCTTCCATAGCATAATAAAAAACGTATTTGTTTTCGTGTTGTTCCTATGCAACAAATCTAATTAAAATCACATGCAGGTAATCACGCACGGCGGCAGCAGCTGCCTGGCTAGACATTTATTCTATAAGACCACTTGAGCCCCACTTGTTGGGACCAATGTCTTGAAATGATTTAAGCTCTGTTGAGCCTTAAACAGGTAAGGTGTAAAATCCTTTAGTGCATTCAACTAAGGTTTAAAAATGCTTGAAAACAGTCATATTTGGAAGTTGTGGTAATGCTGTAAATTAAACTAAATTTACTGAAATAATGCAATTCAACTAATTGCCTGACCTGGACATAAGACAGGAGAGAGGCCATGACCATCTTAGTCATAACAAGTTCCTCCGTATTTCGTAAGGCACGTTAAATTGTGGCTGTTACACGGCTGTTATTCACACACCTTTGACAGTCATTTCCGGTAGTCAGAAGCCTGAAAGTCAGATAATCAGTCTAACCAGGGGGTATTGTGTTGCCCAGGTAACTGGGTTGAGGAGGTCAGATAGGTAGTTGCTCCTTGTAAAACCCTGGTACTAAGCTGAAGTTACACTGAAAGCCGACCCCAACATAATAATTGGGGAAAAAGGCTAGGCTGATGATAAAAAAGAACTTTCGAATATCTCCTGACCTATTAAATGAATAATAGGTCTAATTACTAATAGTTATCTAACTAATTAACCTTGCTCTTGTCCGCAGCGTCCGTAAGCAGGTGGTAAACATCCCATCGTTCATCGTGCGTCTGGACAGCGGCAAGCACATCGACTTCTCGCTGAAGTCGCCCTTCGGCGGCGGCAGGCCCGGCCGTGTCAAGAGGAAGAACCTCCGCAAGGGACAGGGCGGCGGCGCCACCAACGACGAGGAGGAGGATTAGACCAATAAATGACGTTTTGAACAACTAATACGTTTATTATTATAATACCTGCATTGAACTATCACTACTAATACATCATTATATAGAATATCTACTTTGATACAGTCTTAAAACTAGAAAGATTCTAGAGTAATCTACAGAATACAATTCTGAATTATATTAATTTCAGTACGCATCGTTATTTTATCGATGGTGTTATATAACAGGTCGCAGTAAAAAGGAGTAGCCCCTAGTGGATATATCAGTCTTGGGCGTGAAGCTTAGTAATGTACTCCGTAATTCTGTATTTATAATTTTAGTGTGATTATTAGGGCATAAACTGCGTTAAGCGTGCCTCTCGCGTGTCCATACAAAAACGACCCGCGCGTGCCCATGCGCGTGCACACGCTCGTGAGCCCGTCGCGTGATACTTCCGTGCAATGGGGCACGCATGCACGCGACGCGATCACGCATCACGTTGGACGGGTCCACGCGCGAAGCCCGCTAGCGGGTGCACGCGCGTGCTTGTTCAGTTGACAGCGCTATCTCGAACCGACCGCACGCGCGTGCCCGGCCCATAACAAAAAATTACAAATTTTGATACAGAAAGGGTAATTGTTGAAGTTCAGTGTCGTCCTGCCATATGGGACCAATCAAGCGAAATAATCGTCGTCGCCGTCGTCTTGATAAATAATACAACATTAATTTATCCATAATTACTCGACTGTACACCTCCAACGTCAAAATTGTACTGAGAAAACTGCGTTACGCGGATGCACGCGCCGATGCCCGCGCATAAGCACGCGAACGTGCTCACGTGCGTGCACCAGAAGCGTGGCCCGCGACGTGCTCACGTGCGTACACACGCGTAACGCAGTTTATGCCCTTATATATATCAGGCTTATTATGTACCGACACCCTCAAAATGCTCTATACTTCGAAACCGTAGTAGGTACGCATTTTGTCACAATCCACCTTTACAGTGCTGGCTTAGGTGTAAGTACTTAACATTCGATTAGTTAACAGCTCGTTTCTATTCTGGAAGATTGCTGCTTGAAAAATGAATTCAGCTATCTTCCTATAGAATTATAATCGTTAAAAATAATTTAATAAAACGTATTCAAATCAACAATGATAAATATCTAATAACTAAATGCACGGATACGCTGGTTGAGCTGCAGCGGTGAATAAGTTCACAATTTGTATAGAGAATTGTGTTCGAAATCTGTGTTAACGCCTCAGCGTGAATGAGTGGTAGACGTTACTTACAGTTTGCTGCAACAAGTTTACGCATGTAAGGTCCTAGATATTCGAATACAACACAGCCATTGTTTGCAAATAGGTATAAGTAATAATGCATAAAAACTTTATCGTATACAAGACTAAAAAATTAAGTTGCCAGTCGTTTTCCTATCGAACTTACGTTCGGCCAAGCCCTGCCTGAACTATATTCTTAGTAGTCTTAAATTCTTAATTATGTAATGAACGGTCTACTTGTTTTTAAGTTATGAGTAAATATTAGGTACATGGTACCTCTCTACAAGTATAAGTTATCAAATCGTGTAAAATACATAGCGATTAAAATGTTACGTCTAGGGCATACAATCAGAGCCCCCTACTAATAAATGTTCTACATTATATTAGGGAAATTTAAGTTTGGAATTACACATTTTAAAAGTCTTAAATTTTATATGTGGCCGTTTCAGTTACATAAGTCGGCTACCTACATGATATGATACACACACACAATATATATATTTTTCATATGTTATAAATGACGACAAAGCAACACTATTTCTACAGTCGAGTTGGGTGCAACTTGACCTGTCTACCTAGTCAATCGAATCTATATTCTTAAAAGTGAGAAACGGTGGACGAGGTCCCCTCTTCATATCATCTATAATCATGCGTCTGTAAAATTTAAGAGCTTTTGTTGCCAGCACTCCTAAGTAATATATAGTAAAGTATTTGATTTCCGACATGCAGGTTCGTGCGTAATAGCGAATATATCCATGTTTCGCAATAAAAGCCCGTTTCCGGGCTTCTCCAAGGGCTAATTGCTATTTTTGTTCCTCAAGTCTGGCTTCCTTCATCTTGTTGACGAGATCAGCATCCAGCTCGTTGATCTGCTCCATGCAGAGGTCTAGGATGCGCTCCAGCGCCCGGGCGGTCTCCTGCGGGGTGTAGATGTCCATGGCGGGCACGTGCACGAACAGAGTGCGCGTACTGTCTATACTCAGCGAGGTGTAGTAGATATACTCGCATAGATACCTAAAATGAAAAGGCAAAATGTATTCATGAGGGAATTGCAGATTAACTACCATCACTAACTAAGGACACACAGAATCTAAACTGGTAATTTATTAACATTAAAATATCTTTGTGAGCTTTGTATTGAGAAATTAGATTAGAAATACAAAGTATTGAAGATTTAAGATTGCAACTTTGTTTATTGTGTTATAATCAGTCAACTTTGATCTAAATAAATAATATCTCAGACATTGTTATCTTATCTAAATGAATTTATCCTATACAATGAGATACAGATGTCTCATGAGCTAATACAAACCCAGCTATCAATTTGAAATATAAACATTGCTCGAAGATATGTTAAAATAAAATTTATAAAACAAATATACAAATTTGTTGTTTCTTTCATTCTAAGACTTATCTTACCTAGCGGCATCCTTCGATACTTCAGTCCTGATTTTCGTCTCTGGTGGGTTATCACCATTGAATGCGTTGCTGATCCGCTCCACATCAAGTTTGGTCTGAATCCTGATGGCTCCCTCAGACGTGCAGGTGTTGTTAGCGGGACACTTGTCAAAGTAGTCCGGTCTGGTGTAGCCCTTCCTGTGGGCTTGGGATTCTATCTCCAAGCACTTGCCTCTGCTTGACACTCCAACATGGATCATGAGCTTAAAATATAATATAATTTAATGATTTGCAAATTTATCGGATTACATATAGGCACATCAATCATTGTTATATACAATTTAACATTTAATGGAAATAAAGAACTATGCCAAAGTTGATTTAGCTTGTAACACATTTTATTTGGTCTTGGGTAAGTATTATGTAGGTAGTGTCTAGCACCTAACATTAAGTTAGATTAATGTATATTTTACAGTTAGGTATGTATTCATTCTATATATGTTGTAGAATAAAATAAATTTAAAATTAATAATTTAAAACGTACCTTTGGTGTGTGTGTTTTCCAGATGGCGGGCACAAATTCATCTACGTTTTCATATGTGACTGGTATTTCTATTTGAACCAAGTCTACATTATGTTTCTTCTCGATTTCATCTTTGTTCATTATTTTCACGGCTTCCCAACTTGCATTTACCGGGTGATTTATAAATGGGCCGAAACCTGTTATAAGCACAAGCGGCTTGAAAAGATCATCTAAATGAGAAGACATTTTGCACTGATTAATATTTTAGTGTCACAGATTGAAGCTGGATAATATGGAGGCAGCAACGAGTTCCACGACTAAGAGCGAAGCAATCGATCAATAAATAAATAATACTGATAAGCAGCGCTATCACTCAGATGGCGCTGCTGTCTGCTTGTCAGATGACTTAGTTTGTTAGGTTGGTATTGGTGCTGAATAGTGCGAGAATCTATCGCTGACTTTTACTATTGTTTTCTGTTCCGCTGTTTATAATAATGTGGGTACTGACTATATTCAATGGCTTAGCTTAGCTTAGCAAATATAGGTACGGATAGCGGGTAACATTTTTATATTTTCTTTCTAGTTTGCACGTAATGAGAAAACTAGTAATGATCTAGCCGACATATTCTTTTTATGGCAACAAGACGCACGCTAGAACATGTTAACCCAGTTACCGGGAATGTACCTACTCAATATACTTTTCCTTAATTTAGGTACTACCCCTCTATAGGGAATATCCTATAATATGCGGGACAACCGGAGAGTTACCACAATTTCTAATATCTTTATCACTTAGTCGGGACGTCAGGCGAGTCACTGCATTTTTTTACCTAACAATTTAGTTACATTTTTATGTGTTTAAAAGCCGGTGCTATAATTTTCGATGGCTTGTGAAGGAGAAGATTCCATTGATCATTATTATACCAACATCCCTTATTAGTTACCCCCACAATTTTCAATATTTTGTAGCTACCTTGGGACATCTCTCTTTCTGTTCATTATTTTAACAGGGGTAGATACCCCAACACATTTTAAATTAAAGATCTCAATAAGGCCTCTGTATATTGTTCCTGTGTCCCCGTGCACTTCCCATAAAGTTATTCCGTGTATTAAAAGAGATACAAATAATACCTAATAATATTTTTTTTATTTACATAACATGCTATGTCACACAGGGCCACATTCTTCGCCACCTTATAAATACACAATTGAATATCCACCGCTTTTGAATTAATTTTCGAATCCACCATAGATCCCTTATTTCGAATTAAACGGTTTCTATGACTCTTCCTTTGCCTCTGACTCTAACCTTCATCGTACTTGGGTTTCCATTGCCCACAACTTACAAAGTCAACATTTTTATTTTGTATGAAAGGTGTACGCTCTGGGCGTCCGTGTGTCCCAGTTCCGACAATTATTTCGTTGGCGTCGACTGTATCTACCCCAAGAAATCCGAAACGCTTTTCGTGATGCATTCGTTTACTTTCGAGATTGTTCGGTCAAGTTGATAGCGTCGTGGGTTTCACAAACATACAATTCACATGCACAAAGACACCCAGGCTCAGAACAAGCATTCGTGGATCACACAAATGCGTGGGATCGAACCCGCGACACGTCGCGCACAGTGGGTTTGGCGTGATGACCTCAACCACTCGGCTATCCGTGCAGTCGGTCGGGAAACGTTTTTTTTTTAATTAGAAGCTGACATTAGAAGCCCTCAACTTTAATTTAAGTGCCAAAAAATGACAACATGCATCATGGCTTTCATTATTGCTTTTTTTATAACAACATTGATTCATTTAATTGAATGACATTAAATTCATGATAACACGAATCGAAGGTGATTCATTTTGATTAATTGAATTTCTGCGTACAGGGAAAAAATAGAAATAAAACAGGTTATAAGTTAGTAGGTAGTTGGTACAGTGGATGACCAAATACCTTGAGTTCAAAATGTTAAGCGTTAGAATTATAAACATATGTACCTACAAACACGCTGCGCGGTGAAAAGTAAAATTTAGAATTACATATAATTTATTTATAATATAATTATAATTATACTAATTTTCAAATATCCTAATGTAACATAATGATATTGATAGTAGAACATGTTGTTAAACTGAATTATTGTAATTCGAATTTATGTAGGCTTATCAAAGAATAGGTTGTTTTTTTTTAAGTTATATTCTATCATGTATCATGTTCCGTTGTCTTTTGGAAACTTCTCAAAGGTTTTTGTCGTAACTTACTTATGTGGAACTCGGGGAATTTCAACAGGCTCTACTTCTGCCTCGTAATATTTTTGATCAGTACTGCCGCCCCAAATACAAAGGAGCTAGCTTAATTCTTGCATATAACATGATTGTCCATGAGTTAAATGAACAATTTCAAACTCTTTTAAAATCTAATATTGTAGTTGCAGACTTATTATACCAGCTTTATTATTTTAAATGGGACAAACGCGCCACACATGCCCGTCACTGCAACTTCCGCAAACCAGGATCTATAATGAAACGACCGAAAATCTGGGGGTTTGATTAATCAGAAATAGTAAAAACTAGTACTAGTAGTAGAAAATATACTATTTGAATATAATACACTTTTGCTGCTAGCTGGTAAGTATACCTAATATATGCATGACAAGCTTTAGTATAACTCGCCATGTTATTTCAGGTTGTGGAGAGTGACTGCCGTGCAGGATTTTAGGCATTTGGTCGAAGCAGGCCGGGGGATCTCTAATGTTGAAATTATACTATAGGTGGCAGATTTTCTCGATTGAAAAATCATTGTATTACTATAAATAGCAATTAGCAAAAGCAATAAACGATTATTGAACAGAATAGTGAACCTAATTGTTTTTAAAATCCGTGTGTGTTTCGCACTGAGTATTTGACGCGCAGATCGCTAATATTTGACTTATGACTAGGAGTACTCATAGCATTATACCTAACACTTATTGGTAGTCATCTAGTGGAATTTGGCAGAACGGGCAAATCAGCGTATAATATGTTGCTAAGTACATCTGTTCTAGCTAAAATAAGAATATGTCATGAAGGTATGCATATGACGTTATTGTTTTTCGTTACCTAAATGCTGTTGTCTGCGAGTGGGTAATAAAAATAATTTATTGGCATTGGCTCTGCCACCCGTAGTACACAAGCTAAGTATATACAATTGTTCCGTAAATAAAGCTCGTCATCAAAACTATTGTTTACTTTTGTAGACGTACCTCCTTGTTAGTTGAGTAAATGTAGAGTTCAAAAAAGAAATGTCAGTGTGTTTGTGTTGTTTACACAAAACAAAAGTTTTTATTTCAAGTAGGTAGGCTGTTTTCCAGACATTTCTATAACGTTACAGTAATGACTCTAGATGCACGGTTTTAAAATGTTATTGCTATGAAGAACTACTATTTAAAAAATATTAAAGTATTTAATCTTATACTTCATTATTTATGTCTGCAAAAAGAGCGTTTAAATAAATACAGACATCTAATCATGGATGAGATACAAAACTATTTGTGTGTTTCTACCAGTAATGTATCATTGTATTACTAATAGGTACAATGAGACACTAAAATATCATTTACGTATTTTTGCTTGCATTTTGCATTGCCAAATTTTTCTGCGAGTTACATACATAACATAGTAATTGATTACCAGTATCTTAAGGTTAAGAATAATTCAACTGAATAGTACATCAATTTACATTCCTCCCAAGTCTCTGGGTTTTATTTTTGTTTAACACGTAGTATGTATGAAGTTGTAATAACTTCCCCTGAAGTTTAACGTCCCATGGCCCCGATGATATCCAGGTATTATTTTAAATTGTCTACTATTACTTTATCGTCGTAGTTTATTTTAATGGTCGTCCATCATTAATACAGAGTTACAGACTGAATACATCGACACCTACATTAAATTTTCAGTTAATTAATCAAATTGTTACTGAGTTGTTATATTTTGTCATGTTTATATATATTTGGTATTAGCGAATTTAGCTGTAGCGGATTGCTAGAATGTCTGAAAGGAAAGCGACGAATGTTTGGCAAGTAAGCTGTGTAAAAAATTAAACTGGAACGGTTCTATAACATGAAAATAAAATCGAAGAGCGGTGAAACGAATATTTTGAAAATAATTGAAGTATTAGAAATTAACGAGCGAACGTGGGATTAGTGAGAAATCGTTAGTATGGATGATGTTATAATAGCAGTTAGTGGAAAGAAGAATGGTAGAGCCACTGAGCCCGTTAAAGTGTGTAAAATATTGTAATTCGATGGATGGACGTGAGTAGATTATTCAATAAGTTGTTGCGAGCAAGCCGTACAAGTTTCAAGATAAAAGAACAAATTGTATAATAGGGAAAATGTAGAAAATTAATAGGTATCTGTAGTGTTTCCTGGAATAGCCTTTTGGACCAGAACGATCTAAGCAAGCCTGTGCAAGCGAGTTGGTAGCATGCATTGATTAGCCTTTAAATTGGTTGACCCCCATGAGCTACAAGGCTATTTGGCCGAAGGCCTATGTAGCGCTATCAACAAAGTTAGAACAAAACTACCTCAAATCGCCATATTGAGACGATTAAATAAATGAACTGCATAATTAATAAATTATATAACAAGATCAATTGATAGTGAACCTACATTATGTTAATTACAATTCCCGAAATTGGATAACCCCGACACGTTCTGATATTTACAATAAATAAGTAGTTATTTCTTATTACTCTTATCTTTATTTCTTTCTGTTTTTATTTCATAACCATATGGCTATGGTAAAATAAAAACACTTCCCTTTTTTATACGTGGGTGCCTGCTGTAATGTATGAGTCTGCTAAGTGTGTGTCTGTATGTTTGTCATTGGCACCATAGCACTTAAACGGGTGGTAAGTAAAACAAACGGTACTTGAAATGAGGAAAATCAAACGTTTCCGAGTATCGCGCGATCGGCTTAAAATGCATCAGATACGACTCCAGACAGGACTGGTTTTTATGATAATTTTATTATGTTCAAACAAGTTTTATTTTGTTTTACTTCACGGTCGTATAGGTCGTGCGTGCGGATTTACGAAGTACACAAACTTGTAGCCACATTCTTTATTCTTTTTCAACGGCCCATTCAGCTGCCTAGCCTCAGTCAAATCAACATTCAGGCCAATTAACTAGATCAGTTTTGACTACTTTAGCGAACGAGACTTGTTTATAATTTGACTGACATAGTGCCAACATCTTGATGTCTTAGTTTGGAGGAAGCTCGTTACGGAAAAGGGTGAATACGTTTTTTACTTGTTATAAAGTATATGCAGGAAAATCCGCGAGGTTTCACTCTGAGAATGATCTTGCCGAACGCTTATCGCGATCATGCTCTTTTGATTAACTTTTAATCCTACTATAAACGCGAAAGATTGTAAGTATAGACGGATGTTATTATATAATAGTTTAGAACTCAGGTTCTAAACTAACCGTTATAATCGGAAAGCAAATCCTGTGGTGAGTCAGCTCAACACAGGATTTGCTTCCCGATTTTCTGTTTCTATGGGATCTCTAAAAACTAAGAGACATTTCCTGACGATATTCTGTAAAAGAATAGGAGTCTTTTAACTGGTGAGAATGTAAATATCGGATGACGCATCCAACAGCAACAAGAACTAAATAAACAGATACACGAATTGAAAGTAAATTAATAGTATTTTCGGAAACTCGAGCCAATAGCAATTTGTAAGAGGAAATAGTCATAATAATGTGCACACGACACATTCTGTTCTTAGAAATCATTGTTTTTGTAAGAGTGTTCCAATAATCATATTCTTTATGAGGAAATCTGGAATTATCTAAGTAAACAAAATGATAATTGAAAAAATGTAAAACCCGTATAGATAAAACGTTGTCATATAGAAGATACTTAATATAAAGTTATATTTTTTTCATGACTGATGGTCTTTCTCTTTCTATCAAAAAATCTGTAGTCTACACGTCAAATACGGGTACGATTTCATTTACCATTATGGTTTACGGCCATTTTTATTTCACGACCATTCTCGTCTCTTACTTGTTATACCAAGCACAAAATGTTTTCCAAATACTTTGAGTGCATTTATTGAAAAGAAAAATATGCTTCCTGTATCAAATTTACAGTGTGTATCTATATAAATAACTCCTATCTTAGAATTGAGCTGTAGAAGACTGGAGGTCTATGATGTCTGAAATTAACTCTTAAAAAAATCCACTTTCCCACTTGATAAAAGTGATAAAACACAGCACGATACGTAATAGATGAGGATAATCCCGACTGCATAATATTCAACTTATCATAACCGGTTTCTTCCTTAGGCATCTGCTGTTTTGCAAGATACGGATTCAAATAATTAATTAGGTACATACGTTAATTAAGTTGGTACCTAACGTCAAACCTAGAATCGAGATCAAAGAAATGACAAAATCGACCTGTAATAAATGATTGTTTTTGAACTGGTGTAACATTTACATTTTGAGGCTGACTTTTGCCTAAGTTTCGTTTAATATCAGGAATAAAACACAAAAGAATCAACACTAAGCCATATTACTTAATATTAAAGCATAAAATTCTGAAAAATTACCCTATTTTACCATTAATTATAAAAATATATAAGGTTACAGTAAACGTTTAAATATGCTAAGTAATAACACACGACTGTAATGTTATCTTAATTGTACCTACAACTACAAAATAAATATTTAAAAACAATAGGTAAGCGCTGAAATTGCATAATAATCTGAATGATAAGGAACGCGACGTTAAATAAATTAACTTTAATCTGTCAGTAAACAAAACTATAATAATATTTTGGAGGTAAGCAGACTTATGTACACTCAATATTTCAATATACATAATAGGTACATACAAAATGTGAAATGCGCGTGTCACGGTAACTCCTCCAAAACGGTAAGACCGATTCTTATGGAATTTTATTTACGTATTCGGTAGATCTGAGGATATTTAATGTTTTTTTCTGCATCATGATGATGGTCATTTTGATGGTCAGCCAGTAATCTACATGTATAATAGTAATTTACATGTATATAATATTATAAAGCTGAAGATAGATCGGCGTCAATTGATTTAAATAAATCTTGCCTTATGTGTATGTTATATCAGAGCCACGTGGGCTCAGCTTAAATACCAAGCCTACCAAGCAGACATATTGTAAGGAACGACTTTCTATCTAAATTCTATCTTTAATTTTTTCTTTGTAGTTTTCATATAATGTTTTGTACGACCGCTGTGGGGACATTTATGATATTGCTTAAGGATAATTACTTTATAATTAATAAAGGAACAAAGGAGGTCTACATAAACACTACGCTTCTTCAGAGTAAAACAAAAGAAATATGCAAGGAGAGTAAATAATAGCAATATACACAGGTGTTTTAATTTTTTTTCATTCTGTATCCTCAAAACATAGTAAAAACTGTCTGCTACCCGCGGCAAGGTGACACATTTACATTTAATTTTGTTGTGACGGGTTTCTCCCACTGCGAGTTATTTTGATAAATTTACGCGTTTCGCAAAACGACTCTCTTTCTTGGGATTGTGTGATTTTAACTTTGTCTGTTGGTGCTGGGGTTTTGTATTGACAAACACAAGGATATCTATAGGTTGTCATAAGTTAATCACAATAAATATAATCGCATAGTGGAGTTCTACCGATGATAGAGTCAAAATTGGCTTAGAAATCATGACCCGTTTCGTGTTCGTGTCGTCGCGAAATAGCGAACTAGCTAATTAAAAAACAGTCTAAAAATACAACTTCAATGAACATATGTTTGAATCTGAAACTAGGTAGAAGAAACTTCTTGGATAGGGTTTATTTTCTTTAGTAGAGTCAATAAAAATACTTATTGATATGTTTTGACATTAACTTACGGACGAAGTGGTGGAGTTTGTTGCGCCTTTTGTTCCTCACAACTTTAGCCTTTAGGAAGAGGTAGTGTCGACTCTCACTTTCGAAATCTGAATAGGATTTTTGAATTGTTTTGATACAATCAGTTAGAGTTTTTTGATTGAAAATAAATAGTACCAGTATTAATCAAACTAGGTAGGTAAATATTGTTCGGTTTTCCTAATCGGGATAGAAATATCCAGGAAAAGTAGAAAATGAAACAAATAGTCATTTTTATGAATATATTTTATAATAATAGTAGGTACATAACAAAGTTAAAATTAAACGTACGGCATTGCCTCCTGCTGTCATCTATGGCAGCCTTCTGAGGGCCCAACTGGCAAATCAGCGAATAAACTAATCCGTTCTGTTTTATTGTATTAACAAGATTGAGTTTCTCGATTTTTGCCAGGAACTGATCCGCACACTTCATAACAAGTAAATTTAATGCACAACATATTTGCTTTGGGCCACTCCTGTCCGTCGTCCGTTAGACAACAAGTTTGTCCTTGGTTGGACCATACGCATTAAACTTAAACAAAGAAGGTTATTCGAAGCATCAGAGTGAAGTTCTAAATAAGCGTGCAATTTATAACTGCGAGTACACCGAGATAAACAAGGTAATTATAATCCTTGTCATTATTATCACAAGCGCTACATGGCGTTTCATATAATACTGGGCGGCTTATATTAATTCTGGTAAGATCTAAAATTGTACAGGTCCCTGCTCTGCACCTGCCGGAGACAGATCTCGAGGATGCGTTCCAGGCCTGCAGCTATCTCATCAGTGGTGTACTGGTCCAGCGGAACGTGGATGAATAAGGTCTTCGACGCGTCCCGATGCAACGACTTGTAGTATAAATATTCGCAGAGGAAACTGTAACAAAGATTAATTTGATAGTAATACATTTTCTGAAAATACAGGTAGGTTCTGGGCGTTCTGGAAAACGCTGAAATAGTAAATTCGAGGCATGAGTCGAACTCTTTCACGTAAAATATTGTTTTACGTGAAAGAGTTCGCGCTTATCCTATAATATGTCGCATGTAGGATTAACAAACACAAAGAGACCCAGACTGTGGTCAAACATTCGTGCATCCCACCCATGTTTGTGCGAGCCTCGTGTAGGACTGCCGCTCCTCGTTCTACGTACCACTCGGCTGTCTTTATCTCAATTTTTTGATAAAAAGAATAATTGTTTAACTATGTAAACAACATTTGTTTACCTACATAGATAATCAATATTATGTAGTAAATCGGTCAATTTATTCTGAATTCTAGCTCTGACCTTCAATATCTACTGAATAATACATTGAAAACGATTAAGCAGGCCATATAGGTAGATAGATTGTTTAAAATTAAATAAAAATGCCATTCCAGTTTTTTTACCTGCTTCTTAGTACACACAAGCAAGAGTCACGACAATCTTAGAAGTCAGCCCGAGCATTAATAACCTCAACTTTCCTATAAAGTCTAGGTTATTTCGATAATATTTTCACCATTTATCATTTATCACCATAAACTGATGATGATTGAAATTTAACTTACTTTTTTTTAGTTATTTCGGATGAGTTTTCCGAGTTTATTTATCATATTTATCTCTAAATAATTGTTGCGATGTTTTCCGGTCGATTTTAAACAGTTTAGCTCTTCAAATAAGAATATCTCTTATGTTTTTTTTTATTATTATTATTTGACTTTTGACCATGCTGGCCACGTGTTTAGCAAGCATAAGATTATGTCAAAAGAAACAGATTTTATTGTGTTAATTGTGTGCATGTGTGGCATGACTATGTTGCACTGGCACATATGATTTTATAATAGTTATCTCAAATCTCAGCATTCGCCACTAGGGTAGGGACCATCACACTAATATTTCAAACTCCTTAGGTAGGAGACGCCTTTCTTGTTATGAAAGGCGTCTGACGGATTCCAGAAACATCACTACATGAGAAATTAAGAATAAATATTTTGTCATTCGTATTCTTTCGTTCTCGACAAGTAGTTACAATTGAAAAAAAATTTTTGGAAGAGTTTTAAAAATAACTCATCCGCCATTTTAGGTATTTCAGCCATGTTGGAAATAGAATGACGTTACGCGCAAAACTATGCATTGTAATCCCTGCATGCCTGCACATGTATATAAAATTTCAGCTGAATCAATTGAATATGTATTCAATAATGAGTTGCTAGAATCCACCAAGAAAAAAAAAGTATTTCAGTTTCTATTAACTTAAATGCTTATATAACGAGTTAAATGAGAGCTTTCAAAGAGATTGAAAGAGAGCATGTACTTACTTGCCAGCACTCTCCGATGTCCTGGTTTCAAGGCCTTCCAAAGGAGGTTCCATATTGAACTCCTTGCTCAGGACATGCACGTCCAGCCTGGTCTTGAGCTCGTCCGGCCCATTAGCAGTGCACTGGTATTCATCTGGAAGGATGCCGTCCACGTCATCTATCTCATAACCTTTTCTATTTGCTTTCGTTTCCAGTAGGAAGCAATCCGTCTGGTCTGATACCCCAACATGAATAGTCAACTGAAATAGGGATAGAATAAATATATTATGAAATAGTTTGTAAGTTTGATAATTATCTATTTTTCAGGGAATGACTTATAAAACTAAAATACACTTATTACATCTTTTTATCATGCGATCCTTTACTTCTAGAAATTTCTAAGACACTTGGTAAGAATGCAATGTTTTATAGTAACCTTAAAGAAATCTAATAGTAATAAAGATGTTTACTCACATCAGGTTGCAATTCCCTCCACAGTCTTGGCACCGATTCATCGACGTGCGTGTAGCGCACTTCTATTTGCTCCTTGAATAATTCTATGTTGTGTTTCATTTCCACTTCTTCCTTCCTGATGGCATCAACCCCGTCCCAGCTTGGGTTCCTGTCTATCATGCCGAAAGGAGCGAATCCCGTCATTAAAACTTTTCTGGTAATCATATCAAATGTAACACCGTCTTCCATTTCGGATGCGTCCGTAATGACTGCGCCGTGAACTGAGAAACGTGCGTGTTCGCCGATGCCGGAATACTGAATGAACGTTATCACTGGCGACGCTCCGTATTATAGATTGATTTACTGATACACAAAAATAATACAAATCCACGACGTTCACTTGCGTTTATCGTATAACCCGGTGCTGCAGGAGGAGAGTTGTGATTGTAGGAGTTCTGTCGATTTAAACAAAGGAACCACGTGCCGTATTTGACAGCTTCAATATATCACATATAATCTTTAGCCGGCGTCTGTGAAAATGGAATGATTGAGCTCACAAGAGTGAGTGCGGTTAGACCGAAAAGAAAGCTTAAACTGAGCTCGCTGGCAATTGTCTCTGGATATGTGACTAATTCCTTTGTCAACGAGGGGCCTACGTGCCTCAGAGAGCATGAACGTTCCAGAACTTGTGACACAAAGTTGGAGCACACGAATTGATTCTGAATTTAAGCGTTGTGCAATTGGCTTTCCACTCAAATTTTTAATACATGTTTCTACGAAATTGTTATCTTAATAAACCAATAAGACATTTGTTTTTTGATGATTTATAAAGTATTTTCTTAATTAGATTCGAACTGTCATTATAGTAACCTAATACCTATTTACTTATAGCCAGACCTTTTATAATTGAGTTTTACAGAGTAAAGTAACATCCGTGTTAGGTTATATTTTATTTTAATAAGTTATCTATCTACCAACCTACAATATTTATATAACAATAATAAAGATACAGTTTCACTATTACTATAATTTTTTATTATAAAACGAAGTGACTCTCGCAGGCAGCGTGGTCCTATATACGTATCTTTAGCGTAGGTACGTATCTTTAAAACTACGAATCAGTTTCGGATGCAGTTTTATACCATATTATCATACCATATTACCATGCCATAGCAGAGAAACACTGATAATTTTACAGATTTCTAGTTTGATGACTATTTTTTCCGGCTTTCCTTGCAAATTCTGGCTGAACCCAACAAGCTACTTCAAAATAATGCTCTACAATATTATAGATATACCTTGTGAAGGTCTACAAAACACCGCGACATAAATTCTATCGTTTAAGGTTCTATATAACCATTCTTTATGTGTTCTTTGTTATAAATATTATTTTTTTTGTTAATAGGGGAAAAATGCTTGCCATTACAAATGTTCAGTATTAAGCAGAATGGCCTTTTACTTTTAAATTAATTGTTAAAATATTTAAATTCATCCTTCGCAACAAAATAATTATCATTTGTGTGCACTAGCGAGGCCCGTTGTAGGCTTTTGGAGACCCTAAAATGATTTGCTATCAAGTTTCCGTATTTACCTCTTGAGTGCAGCACTACTCACTACAATTTTCATTCACGGGTTAACTTTATAAGAAGAGAGGACCCTGGTCCTTTTTAAAAGCGTGCACGGGGACGTGAAGAGGCCTTCTTGAGACCTTTAATCTAAAATGTGATGAGGCATCTACCCTACCAGGGATCATTCACCCCCGCTCTATGGGAGAACGGACATGAAGAATCCGAAGTAGATGCAGAACTATTGCTAGTATGTGTGTAAAAACAATTAGGTTATTATATCTATAAATGAGACATTTTATGTGGACCAGTTCCTTAGATTTTCCGGAAAACTAGGTACATTATGGCACCTGCCGTTCAAAACATAGAAATGCAATCAAATTGGCTGGTTGCGACTCGCCTACTCAAAAATAGGCCCCCCATTATACCGCCAAAGGTATTGGGAGGCGGAGAGATAGATAGGCTAAGGGTGTAGAGAGGTGCGACACCGATTTCACCAAGGCGGGTCCCAGACCCGGAGTACCCACAGTAAACGAAATCTTGCCTGAGTCAAACCTGTAATAATGGGATTTTTTAAAGAATGAAAGGTGCAAAGGTGCTCATTCACCGCATGTTGATAACCTGCCTTAGTTTTATAGTGGCTTGTCAGAATCAACATGGTAACCATGGCAGAACTCAAAAGACCTATTGAACTCCAAGTGCCAAAACTCTATTATTCAGCTTAAGTAATATAAATTGCGACGTTACAATCGATATAACCTATTTTGTTATGAAAGGTCAAATCTATTTGCACTTGAGTAACTCAGTTTCTCCTTTGCATACCTGTCGTCTAGATATCGACTTATTTTAGACTAGGCGCAATGTATGATGATTTTTCGATAACATCACTATTATGATAAATCATTGCCGCTTTTACTTTGTCAAATTTAATTCATTTATTTTGACGACATTACCTAATATATTAGATTTGAAATTATAATGTATATACCGTCTGTAATTTTTCGAAAATTGCATTTTAATCGTATACAAATTTTGCTATTTTTTAGGGCTCCGCGAAGCGTAAAACCGTATCCCTATTTTTGAGGTACTGCTGCCTGTCTATTTGACAAATAATTTGAATGTGGAAAATAAAATTAATAAAGAATAAAGAGACAAAGGAAATGTTCGGTGCAGTCATAAATTTGATGGGCTAACCATTTTTTATTCCGAATCTGTTTTTGTTTAGTCTATGATGTAATACGCAAACCACGTTCTGCGAGACTGACTCGCACTTGGCCTGTTTTCATCCTACGGAGTAAGCTGATTGTTATTAACATTCGGAAGTACCTATTGTTCTAATAAGAGAATTAATATCTAAGGTAAGTATGTCGTAAGCTTACGATGGAAAAAATGATTTTTCCTTATATTCTATTCAATGAAATATTCAATTTCGCCCAGTATTCGGTTACATTTTCCTAATAATTTACATGGTTATAATAATTTACATAATTATTATAATAATTTAAATATCATATAATAATTCTTCTCTCTCCCCACACTTTCAATGAGTGTGAAGAGTGAAATTATAGAAAATGTATTTTTCTTTTACAGCCAGTCCTATTATTGGTTGGAGGCTGAGAACTGCATGGTTTGTATTGTATATAAATTTTATTAGTGACTTTAATTTGAATGTGTGGACTATTCAGTGCAAGTTTAGTAAAAAATATTTGATCTCTAAAAATCCTTGAGCAGCGACAGAGAGATATTAGAAGTAAAAAAAACACATTTCCCCGAATGAATGAATAAAAAAATGACAGTTTGACAATTGTGGAGGCAAGGGCGGTAAAGCCTATACCAGTGATTCCCAAAGTGGTCCAGGCCCAGGGCCCACTGGAGACTTTCTGGGGGTCTACGTAGGCGTGAATAAAAAATGGGGGTCCATAAGAAGTTAATGGGATCCACGAAAATTTATCTGCTGTTGATAGTAAAGAGCAGAACCGCAAGCATAGTTTTTCTAAGGGCCTACCAACATTGTTTTAAGTACCTAACTAAGCAGATAATATTTTAATAAGGCGAGCAACTGTTACTTGTCCAAACTTGCGTATTCGATATTACGTACAATTTCGTGTACAGATTTGCAAAGCGCTATGCGCCCGACAATGCTTAATGTTTGTCCAGACATGAACTTGATCACATCACCACTATAAATACTTGATTTTCGACAACTTTTTTTACGTGTACTACTCGCTTGATCACAAGTGCTTGTATATATAGGTAACTCACTGATATTTACATTGTCTTCTTTCGATTTGAAGACAAACACAGCACGTTTTATTCAATTAATTGTTCACGAGAGTAGCACTGCCTCTCTAAAAAGGCCGAATAAGCAATATTGCAGAGCAATTAATTTTGTAATTTTTCTTGCAAACAACTACTAATTTTATAAAATAGTAATTTCATAATCATTTTAAATTGATTTCGAAGAAACTATTTTATCAAAACTTCTTCTTTCCATTCGGGGCTTGGGCTTCGATGCCAGTTTGTCACGTTTTAAAAATGCTGCAAGTGCAAACAAAAAAATACGCAAATACACGAAGCACGCGAACTCATTGATTTGATGAAATGTTAGTTATCGTTTTTATGGACAATTTTAGATTTCACACCTCCGTACACTAATTTTTATTTCTACTATAAAAATTAGTGGTAAATTAGGTAGTTTAAAATTGATACCGTTTTGTGAAAACGTCCATATTTGTCTTAGCGGTTTATTCGTTTTTTTTTACGCTTTATAAGCCGTAATTCTATTTCCGTAATAGTAAAATAATATCCTATGCTGACGATGGATACACAACCATGGATCATAAATCCATTTCATGAAACGGAAGTGGCCAATGCCATATTACAAGAGGCTGCTCGAGCTAAGCATCCATGAGGAGCTGAAGGTGAAATTTGTAAAGGGCTACCAAAGATTTTGGTTGCAAGCAGAAATACCCGAAAAATATCCTGGACAGTGGGAAACGGCAAGGAAATTTTTAATAGCTTAGCTTGCCTTGCTTAATAGCATAAATTGTCGAAAGTAGTTTTAGTGCCGTTACAAACCTCTTAACAAAAAAAGAGCAAATTAAACATCACAGAGCGGGGCATTTGCGGTAATTGCTTACAAAAAATTAAGTCAAACATTGATCGTGTGCTGACACTCCATCAAACTCCTTCTCATTAATTATAATTATGACCTGAATCTATAGTACCTTATTTAATTTTTCTTGTACCAATTTCTGTTTTTTTTGTAAATAAAGTGTTATAAAATGTACCATTTTTCGTTTTTATTTTACCTATCGAAATGTACGGACAGAACTCATAAGCGACATAATTTTTATTTTTTGGCGACTTTAAGAATGTGGTAAAAATGTAGAAGCAGGGGGTCCACCGAAACCAATAAAAAGTGGTCCACGAGAAAAAAACAGTTTGGGAACTACTGGCCTATACCTTATTACAAGCTTTGCTTAGTTTGAGACTAGATGGCTTCGTGTAAAAGTTGTGGAATCCTTACAAATATTATAAATGCGAAAGTAACTCTCTCTGTCTGTCTATCTGTTACGTTTTCACGTCTTAAACACTAAATAGTTTTTATTGAAATTTGGTACAGAGATAGAGTTGACCTTGAGAAAGAACATAGAATATTGAAACATATACATATACATATACATGAACATAGAATTGGAAACGCGATATAACCGACCTCGACGCGACGGGCGAAAAGCTAGTATAATATAAAAAAGCAAAGTATTTATTACTGATTGCTTTTGCATGTCTGCTTTTTTGCACTTTGCCGGTTTGCTGGTCCATTGCCGGCATTGCCGCGCATTTAATTGCCTAACGTTCGGAAATAATATTAGTGACGTGCACCATAGGTAACGAAAATCAACTATGGTCACAAAGCATCTTGCATGCAAATAAAATTAACGATTATAATTTTTTCTGAACTTCAATATTTACTATATAATATTCCTAGACTATATAATTTAAATTAATTAATGATCATAATTATTAAGAATTTTGTAGGCTATCAATTATAACCTTGAAATTTACTTGTTCATTCATTCATCACTTCATTCATAAAGGTCCGATGTAAGGTCCGACAACGTCTTTGGTTTCATCGCGCGTTTTTGTTGTAAAATGAACATTATTTATAGTAATTGTAAATGAATTAGTGTAACGAAACAGTTTTTATAGTTAATTAGATAATTTAAGGCCTGCATAACATAATAATAGAGTCCAGTTAAGGTACAAGGTGTTTACCTTGTTTATAGGTTATGTCAGTGCTTGGTCCATATTTCATAATTAAAACGAATTTAAAATGACGGAAGGAGACTCAAGTGAAAATGGAAGGGTAGTAGCAATCCCTAGTCCATTTGTGAAGAGGAAAGTAGAGTGCGCTGGAGCAGCATTCCTTAGATATTACAACGTGAAGTGCCATGGTGGCGATGCATTGTTCGAAACCCTCAAGTCCAGCGAAAAGGCCGAAGAAGTCGTTTTTGACGATGATGTGGAATACCTCCGAAGCTTGGACCCCAAGGATTGGAAGATGCAGGATCACTATGCTGTTCTGGGTATGAAAAATTTGCGGTATAAAGCCACCGACGACGAAATAAAACGTGCATACCGGCAGAAAGTGTTAAAGCACCACCCTGATAAGCGCAAGGCGCAGGGCGAAGAGATCCGTAGCGACGACGACTACTTCACATGCATCACAAAAGCTTACGAGATCCTAGGAACCCCTGTCAAGCGTAGGTCATATGACTCAATCGACCCCACTATAGATGACAATGTCCCTACACAGAATGATATCAAGAAAGATGGGTTCTTCAAGTCATTCACCAAACACTTTGAGTCTAATGCTCGCTGGTCAGAGAAGAGGAATGTGCCTTTGTTAGGTGATGAGAACAGTACCCGGGAACAAGTTGAGCGGTTTTATGCTTTCTGGTACGAGTTTGAGTCGTGGCGCGAGTTCTCTTACCTCGACGAGGAGGAGAAGGAGAAGGGTGCAGACCGAGAGGAAAGGCGCTGGATAGAAAAACAGAACAAAGCTGCACGGGCCAAGCTGAAGAAGGAGGAGATGGCTAGGATACGGAATTTAATAGATCTGGCTTATGCAAACGATCCCCGGATCCAGAGGTTTAAACAAGAGGACAAAGATAAGAAGTTAGCCGCTAAACGGGCTAGACAGGTATATTTGTCTCATCTGTTTGACTGTATCATATTAAACACTTATTGGTGCATTTTAATGTACTCATCATAATTCAGAATTGAATCTCTGTTGTCCTAAATAAGGGTATCATTAGATCATCTAGTTTATAGTCATAACTATATTGGATAGGTACAAAGAAAGAGAACTGCATCGACAATTTTTCTCTAGACCATTTAAAATATGATTGATGTATCATTTTCATTAAGATTTTATAATATTACAAGAAGAAGTTAAACAATGCAATTGTGGATTCCTACGATCTTTGTTTTCAACTACTGGAATTAAAAAAAAATATTAGCTAATCTTTTACTTGTTTAGCTTTAGACTCATACATTTGACTTACTGTTTATTAACCTAATCAATAACTTAAATACGTGTTTTTTTGTTATGTGAAAATAGTAATTTATTTCTGAAAGCTCAATTATTCTTTTTTAATATATTCTGTTGCTCAATTTCAGGATGCAGTACAGGCGAAAAAAGCTGAAGAGGAGCGGATTGTAAAGGAAGCTCAACTTGCCAAGCAGAAAGCGGAGGAGGCAGAGCGAGCGCGCATCGAGGCCGCGCGTGCCGAGCGCGAGCAGCTCAAGAAGAACCTGCGCAAGGAGAAGAAGGCGCTGCGGGATGTGTGCAAGGCCAACAACTACTACTCCACCACTGAGGAGGAGGCCGTGGCCCACATGGCCGCCGTCGAGAAGATCTGCGAAATGATGAAAGTTGTAGAGCTGCAGGACTTCTTAAAAGAGCTGGAGAGTAAAGGTAGAGAAGCCTTCATCAATACTGTCAAGGAGACAGAAGACAAACTAGAAGCAGAGAGAAAAGCCATATTTGAGAACCGGAGAGTTGAAGAGCAAAAAGCTAGAAAGGAGTCTGCACTCAAGCAGCCTATGGAATGGTCGGTGGAATTAACACAACTCCTAATCAAGGCAGTCAACCTATTTCCAGCGGGAACTAACCAGAGGTGGGAAGTAGTTGCTAACTTTTTAAATCAACATGGCACTTTTACAGATGAGAGAAGGTTTGTTGCTAAAGATGTTCTGAACAAAGCTAAAGACTTGCAAAGTGCAGATTTCTCTAAAAGTAGTCTCAAAAAAGCTGCCAATGAGGAAGCATTTGATCAGTTTGAAAAAGAGAAGAAGAAGGGTTATAACCACATTGACGACAGCGGAATATCGAAGAGCGACAATCCTGATAAACAAGCAAAGGTAGTCAACGGAGTAGTTCCACCAAAAGCAGAAGAGGTTCCAAAACTAGATGACAAAGTATGGACAAAAACTGAACAAGAACTATTAGAACAAGCTATCAAAACGTTCCCAGTTAGTACTCCAGAAAGGTGGGAGAAAATAGCCGACTGCATACCAAACCGTACCAAAAAAGACTGCATGAAACGATACAAGGAGTTAGTTGAATTAGTAAAAGCAAAAAAGCAAGCTGCCAACCTTGCAAAATAACATTCACCCCTACTAGTTCTGTATCAAATTGTTTACCATCCGCCACCAAGTAAATGACCAAAGTAGATAAATATGGGTATTGTAAAAATATATTTACATTGGTAAAATTATTTGTTGGCTTGTGACAAAGACATTTCAAGAGGTATAGAAATATTGTATAATATGCTTCATGAATTAGTAATTATGGAATAAATTACTGTTTTCTTTTTAAAGAAATTGTAAAGCATGTTTTGTTTACTTGGTACCCTGATTATGATTGAACCAATCAGCTTACAGTTATTAATTGTGTCTAACTGCTTGGTACGACCACATAGAATAACTCTAAATTATAATTGATGATTATGTACCTAGATGGTTTGTGATATTCAATTTAGAAGACAAAATGTTTAAATATTAAATGTTAAGCTTAGCTTGAAGAAGTCTAGTTACTAGCGTGGCGGTTAAAAGGTTTACTCTAATTTATTTCTCAGGCAAAGTAGTTTCTAGTTAATCTAACTGAAAAAATACAATCAGAGTTCCATAAGTATCCTTTGATAAATTGCCATATGAATATATATTTTGTTGCAATAGTTAATTTTTAATCACAATTCTGTGAGCTGTTATGACTCGCGTGCCCGTCTCGGTCGCTTGCACACAAATGACACGGTCACTTAGTACTCTGCCTGCCCCGTAATCAACATACCTGTTGTGCAAATACCACAAAGATGGGAAACATTTGTTAATTCGTGACTAGAGTGATTATATTTTACTTATTTTATCAACAGAAATGTTAAGGACCGTTTATAAATAAGAAGTGTTAGTCTCATCAGATAATAGGATTTCATTAATTTAATGAAGTATTGAATACATGATATCAACCTCTAATTATATCCAGTCGTGCCTACCGAGCGTGAAATATTCTTTATACAATAGACAACTATTGCTCGAAGATTGAAAGATAATGTGCTCATTAACTATCGGATAGAGATTATTATAAACAGACCGACAGTAAACTTAATAGGAATTTGTTTAATATAGCCTTGACATGCAATGTGAGAACTGATGCGATATTCCGCATAAAAGCTAGTATTTATTGAAATAAAATCTATTTTCATACCTTTGCATACTATTAGCAGAAGAAATGTGTTATTATATAGGTATCTGTATGTAGATCCAGTCGATTATTTATAGTAAAATGTTCATCAATTCTTCAACCATAAAGCACTTTCTCGCCATAAGTTGCAAAATACTGTGTCTCTGGCGGGCGGCGGTTCACCCAGGACAACGGACTGGCCGTTTCATTAGCAGTCACTACAAACTCACCACTACATATTTTTATATTTAATTTTATTTGTTTATTGTGATGAATATAGTCAATTTGAAATTTTCCTTTGTTTTTCTTTAATACTACCTACCATAAATCTACAACATTCTTTCGCACTACGACCAATATTAATTTCGACAATACTAGATTTCTCTAATGTGCCTCTCCTTTATCTCGAATGAGTACTTTTGTCTAAGACGGAAGTGAAACTGTGGATTTATTCCATTCCCAGGATTTGTATTCTCACCCTCAAAATAGCCCGACAGGGGTCAAGGGACCGCGACGAGCCGTCATTACAATAATTAGGCCCTACGATAGTAAGTTGTGCATTTCCGAAGCGGAGCATTCAGAGGTCGGTTCAAGGTCGCTGGCCGACAGGTGTATCTACAGTGTAGCTACTTGTTATTTATATATTCCATACGTGAAGTATCTTCGGCCACGCATACCCAAGGCCGTTATAGACATTGTTGGCTATAAGTTCTTAAAACTATTTATGACTGATGAATGATAATTATTCAGATATTTACTGATAGCTCTATAAAAAGAGGCGATGCATTTATAGATTCAATGATCCTAAATTCAAAATCATCTCAAATATTTCCATATTATATTATTTGCATTAGCGGAAGCTCCCTCATTTTTTCAAGTAACAGATTCTAAAAGCGCCTTGCTACATTTGCTCCGTCAAACAACTTGCCGGTGGTTTGCCTGTAGTACCTATACGAAATTTACAAAGAACATAGTTTGTATTTTGGATACTGCAGGGAAGTGCAGTGGACTCCCGTCGCATATTCATGATATTCTTTAGTTATACCTATTCAGTTTTTTTCCAAACTAAGGAGCATGTTTGAGTTTGAGGCAGGAATTCCCCAATGATCGTCTTGGTCAAAATTTAAGTGCTGGGAATGTGCGGATTTAAAGGATAAAAATAGCAACGTGTTTCCTTTTTCATCTTTTTCTATACTGTGCTATGAATTTTACATCTTTTACTGAACAAAACCTAGGTATGTACCTAAATAACACCTTGCTCCTCATCTTAGAAATTGCTAATTAAGTAAGTATTATTATGCTCATACGGCTTAGAAGCTAGCTATTTTTGCGCGTTTGATCCATGAATACTTTTGCTGGCAAGTGGCCGGTTATAGCTACATTAATTGTAAGTAAGTAGGTATTACTTATATCTAACGGGGATAGAAAGAAAGCGGGTGACGTATGGATCAGCTAGTAACTGAGTCATGAGGTAGGTCCACATTCAGGAAATGATAAAAAGAAAAAATTAGTCGCCTGCTCAGATTACACCACAGTTTAGCGAGGCCACCCCATCACTTACAACGTAACATCCTGTTTGTGGATAGTTTACATTCAAACTATGGTTTTTTTTTACTGCAAGTTATTTACCATGGAGCTTGGAGCTTTTGATTTTTAAACTAAGTTTCAGGAGCTATCTAATACATTATGTTGCCTTATTAAAAACAACCTCGTTGGTCATTATCAGCACAAAATCAAATATTCTGTTATTAGGATGTTCTCTTACATTGATGAATGGAACATATCATCTCAGTATACATACCAACAAATAAACCGTATTGCCAACTAGCAATAACAACGCAATACCGAAAATTACAGGCATTGTCCAAAATATTCGGCCATTTAAAATCGCGGAAATAGGTAGTAAGGACCAGTTCGTTAGTACCTATTTCGTTGCATAATTAGACCTAGAAAATTCATATTTTCCCCAAAACATGAGTTAGAGCTATCCTCGAACGTTGACCTCGCTGAGCGTTCACCATGAAATGAGGCTATGTGTATGCATTTGTTAGATTGCATTTCAATATTCTTTTATGTTACTTTATTTGGTCACGGCTCGGGTGTGTCGAGCATGCACTATCGGTGTTTCATATAATCGAAATAACAAATCGATTTCTGTCGACTGACTGCAGATGATTCAACGTTTGTACCAGTGTGTAGTAGATACCTTTTGGTCTAACGCATATAAGATTTAAAAAAAAAACTCTTGGTCATCACTTTCATTCCTCATTAGACACCTTACATATTTAAGAATATGTGTTGAGCGAAACTTGTGAAATCATAGTGAGCTTGCATTTTTCACCATCGAAAGTATCATAAATCTTATGTAAAGCCGTTACGGTAAAGGGCACTAGATAAACTTCAAGAGTAATGGGAGTGGCGAATAGTAACTGGACATGCACCTCCAATGTACAAGCGACGCAATCAAAATCTGGAGTCTTGTCCCACCATCCAATTACTTCTACATGACCGAACACGGTGAAAAGTACAAATATATGTGCGTGTCCGCTGTTCGGGTCGCTGCTATAACAAGCTGATTAGCCATGAAATAACACCACATCCTGTTACAAAATCAAGGAAACATTTATTCAGACAAAAAACGAACATCATATGACTGATACCAAAAGTTTACATGTACATAAAAACTATCAAATGTATGCTGATTTACAACGGCTGCGATTTTGGCTGGAGATGGCAAACTAAAGGTCATCGATATCTTCAGGTTAGGTTGCAGACTTGTGTTCATTAATGTACACCCAGAGTTCGTCGAACGTCCCTCGAGGTGTCCTTAGCTAACAATATTTTCGCCTGCAACTAATAAAACAACAACCGATTACATTTCGCGCCGACCACAAGACCGACGAACTCTAAGACATGATAATACGCAATGGAATAATGATAAATTAGCATACATGTCGCGTTATGAGCTAATTATATCTAGTGATAGCTTACGGTCAAGATACAGCTTGGCGTATCTAGTGAGTGGATTCGCTCTATTCGCTGTTGCTGGGAGGAGTTTGTAAACGGAAAATTTCGTCATTCCATATAGAGCAACTCTTAATAATCTAATTAACAATTAGCTACCAGGACTAGCTATCTAAGGCGTAAACATTTCAGCAGTGCCTTTGGATTTTCATCCCTTAATATCCAGTTATCTGCCACAGTTTCAGAGAAGAAAAGAAAAGAAAAAAAAAGTAAAAGCTAAAGACTAGTTATCGTATTATCTGGACATAAATACGTTTAAATGCGCGCACAGCAACAGCAAATAAAGTAAAATCTAGATCACAACTAAAACAGTGACAACTAGACTACCTATGTGATAGTTTACTTTAACATTAAAGATTATAAATATTCGAGTTTGGTTCGGTTCCACGAAGGCACGATCAAGGCCATACATTGCGTTTAAAGCTTACATTTATTAAGTACACATTACACCATTAATTTACTTATAAACGTTACAGGAATATTTTTAACTCGCACATTGCAATAGTAAGGTAAAACTTATCAATTCTGTAGTATATAAATATTGTTATCGTAAAATTGTTTTTTGATTTGTAAATAAATCTGTTCTAGTTTCGAGGATATTTTAAAGCACCATTGAAATCAGTTAACGTTTATAAGTAATACACCTTATAAATATATGATTTACATCATATTCTTATTAGAAGACATTAAATTTCGGGGTATATAATAGTGTACATATATAGTACTACTTGAAACAATACTGTCAGATAATATACAGAGAAGAAACAGATGGAGTGAGTATATTATGATATGAAGCACTTCCATTCTTACACGAATGTGTGAATGACCTTTATTATTATGTGATGTCACTCGCGGCGTGCGATGAATAGTCATTTATACGCTAGAGAAAGTCATTGTGAAAGCAATTATATTTTCCAAAGTAATTTGCTTATAATTCTTGTTTCATTTTTACATAATATTGATACTCGGTATCTTCAGTCGCACAATTATTTTCTGTTCATCATGGAACAATTGATCAATCTTGTAATAAGTTTCACTCGAAACTTTTGTGAAATTAAGTGAATCATTCTTCCGAAGTCCGAAGAGATTGATATTCTATTCGAATTTACGACTTAGTAAGAGACTCCAACTGGCTGCCAGTAACACACTTAAATTAAATATCATTGCTTTCCAGACCACTCATATCTATACATATAATAAAATTGTAGAAAAGTGAAAACTGTACATTGAATATTTTTAAAAAAGAATAATTGCAGGGTGGTCTACGAACGATTCCGATGCCGAAAATATGATTTTTAGAATTTTTGTCTGTTTGTCTGTTTGTCTGTTTGTCTGTATGTATGTCCGGAAAGATCTCGGAAAGTACTGGATAGATTTGATTCAAATTTTTAGCGAATATCAACAAGAGGCCCGGTCAACATACTTTTTACTTATTATCCCGCTTTTCGTTACAAGGGGTGAGCAGGAGCCTTTTATATCTATAAACAAATATCAAATTATCTCATAAACTACTGAATATATTTCGTTCAAATTTTGCATGAACCTTATTGTATACATGATACAACAAATATACAAAAACCATAACGCTACTATGCAGGGGACATGAGCAGTAAAGTTTTAAATTTTTGGACTCACCCGTAACATCGTGTAATGCAATTATGAGGTGTATTTTCACCCCATTGAGTAGTAGGCAGCACGGTCATCAATTTACAAAAAAAACATCACGCTATTTATCTTAAGACTTTTGGCAGAGCAATAATAGGATTTTTCGAAACTAAATCATTTTCACAAAATTAGTCATTTTATTCTCTTTCAAGTCTGATATAGGCCTACCGCGACTATTTCACAAGTAAAATAAAAGAATCATAAACTAATACGTTTTTTTTATGCAATTGTTACCGTAATCAGTACATTCTTGAAAGAAAGGAACATAATTATTTTTATTTTTATTGATGTACTAAAATGACTCAAGTTAAAATGTGGAATGCCGTAATATGATTTTATATTTATTTACGATAGGTTTATATACCTGTCTTCAAGATCAAAACATTCGTAGTGGCACTCAACCCAAAGTTGCATGTAGTTCACATTGATCTCATCTATAAATATGCAACAATAAATTACTGAACGACACAGTTAATTATTACCTTGGTTCATCTGTAACAACTAGCAACATAAATATAAACTTTCAAACAAAAAAAAGCCTTTCAAACAATGAAATAATGTTTTCTTAAATTTGTAACATTACATAGGCCAAAAGTATTTCGGGTAAAAAAGCCCTGAAGACTTGCATAAAAACTGCATAATAGGTATGCAATGTAAAGATCTATAAGACTAAAGCTATCAATGAATAGACATTATGTATCTATTGATAGAACAATGTCTACTGATACCTGAGATTTTTCATATTTTAAGGATTTGATCGGTCTACATCCGCCATTACAGAGACCGCACACGTGGTTTTTCCAAAAAAATCCTTTAACAATTTGTTGTAATCTCTATTTGTTTAAAATTTTCTTCTTTCGTAGTCTGGTAAAAACAGGGGAAGGAACGAGACTGAATGAGTTTCTGAGATCCCAAAGCTAAGCCGACGAGGATTAGGAACATATTTTTGGAAATTTACCCAATAAGGCTGATAATAGCGTGTAGCTATCAGCACTTACATCATACAATGTCTGGAAATTTCATTTTGGCTGTCGGTATCGACAGCGTAACCTCATAACCAACCTCACGTAGTCTTTATTTAAGTTCTATTTTGCAGTAGGGATGACGGTATTTTACTTCAATGATCGTCAGGTAGGTTATCTAATAAAACACTTAATTTTTCATTGTAAATTGGTACAGTAAATAGAACTCATGCGCATGAAGTCAATTTTATGTTCATATTTTGCTTTGTTGTAACATCACAAATTACACATATCCTATACTTTAGATTTTTGTCATTGTCAATTTAAAAAGAAGCGGATTCTGATATTTTTTTTATTATCACGCTATTTATTTATCAGCAATTTAAAGGCAAATCATGACCAAAACACCAGGGGGCCAAGATAACACGTTTACCAACTTTTTTATTTTGGAAATATTCCAAATGTTTGTGAGGAAGATCAGTTTTAATATTAAGAGGACAATCAAACATAAAAGAAACCGTTTATCTGGGCGCAATTTTGCAAAATCTTTTATCTTATGACACTATATAAAATCCACAGTTACCGCTCCCGACTCTCACTTCACCAGGTCCGTCCACAAAAATAATTTGACATCTTCTTTTATCTTTATATCGTCAGAAAACATCGTGTGTGAAAATAACAACTATCTGGCTATCACTGTTCCTGAGAAACAGCCAGGTGACAGACAGACGAACGGGGCCTCAGTAATATGGTTCTGGTTTACCTCTTTGGTTACAGTACAATAATAATTTTATGATACCTCATAATCACTGTCAACATCCGTCTAGCAATTTCAGGTGTAGGCCGTCCCAAGAACAGACGTGCTCGAAAATCATAACCCACCCAAATAGAAAATGGAAAACCCACGAAAGTAAAACATTTTTAGCAGAAGTGCTAAGACTGAGTTATACCTTCTGTTATTTTTTCCTACTTGCACCCCCCCCCCCATTTTTAAACGGCCCGATTTGTCAAACATGTCTTAACGAACACTTGCACATAATTCACGTTTAAATTAAAATAGTTCAATTTGTTCGGAAGTTATGATGTCACAGACAGACAGGCAGGCAGATATGCCAAAGTTATAAACGCCTCTTTTTGGGATTAAATAAGAAAAAGTCATTAAAACAACTATAAATATTTGACACCAGGATAGTATCGTAAACGATGAAATGTGTTTGATTCAAACATTTGGTAGTCTTTGAGCCGCTCAAGATTCCTTATAATTTAGAAATAAAAAATCAAGTTTCATATGTAAAAAAAAAGTGTTTCATTTTCAATATTGCATTACATTTTTGCGATGATCGTTATTATTAAACTTCATAGTTTTTCACATCTTGAAAATCACGCAGACAAAGTCGCGGGCAACAGCTAGTAATTATATAAAACAGTGTTGCTACAAGTAATCTGTTATTTTTAATCACCAATAAAATTATAATTTTGGACAATAACACAATCAAATATCAAATAAAAAAACACATGTTGAGCAAGTTATACAAGTCTTTGTAATTATGGTTAAGGCACTTTTGTGTCAATAAAAAATTCGAGATTAAAAATAGTATAATATTTTGTTAAGAATAGGTACTAAATAAAATACCTATCAAATAGAGAGACAGCAATTGAAATAAAACCTTATTAAAAAAAATACAAAATGGAATGTTTTTAAATAATTATAACTTACACCTAAGCAAAGGCACACACTGTCCTTAGATTATATTAAAATGGCTCATTGGTTTCTGCAGGTACTCTGCATGTGCCCTGTAATGTCATTCATGTTGCTACCATGAGTCACTCAACAGCAATCTCAACACATTATCATGGATAATTATTCACAAAGTAGCTTACAAGGAAAGTGGCCTTTGTATATTATACACAAACCAGGTTCTTATCCAGTACCTAACTTTTATTCAATAGTGGAATATATAGTAATCTGAGCAAGTGTTTGTTGACAAATATAAGGTGTTTTATAAACAAGTAGTAATGGTACTACAGCCTATCTCAATTGTTCATGTAGTTTAGATAGAACTTGACTCCAAGAAAACTTTAATTACTGCAAGTACTCAATTTAAAACTGAATAATATTACAGGGCAAAATATAAAGAATAAATACTTACTTAAAAGTACAAAAATAAAAAAAAGTCTTAATAAACATGCCAACAACAGGTCTTATTTCAATAATATAAGTTATTAAATGTTCAATATAATATCTTAAAACTCAGTGTCGGTCTTCAAATGTAATAAATTCAGAATCTGTATAAAACCACATTAAGGAGGATTGTTTAATCCAATTTAATTTGAACACAGAGGGACATAATAAACCAGATCACTTATCGATCAACACAAACCTAACCTAGCTTTACTATTATACTGACAAATTATTCTTTGAGACAATAGTTACACACAGTATGTTACCGTGAAATTTCACTGTATTTTGCATCCCTTCCGTTTCTTATTCATATCAGCTTGCTTACTCTTTTTCTTGGCTAAACCTTCAGCAGTAATGTCAGATATAACAGACAGTCTCTTGCTTGTGTCGTGGCGCTCCTGCCCTATGAGTGGGGGACTTGCATCTGGAGGGTACGTGGCACTGTACAAATTGTTGTTCTCACTGTAACTGTGGGGTAAGTTGGCTGGAGGTACACTCTCAGGCACCATGTGGTCAGTGGGATAGTGTGATGCTGGTCTGATACTCACTGGGTCTGGAAAACGAGGTTTCTTGCTCACTACTGGGGGTGGAGGAGGTTGTCTGTGCTGGATTGAAGAGTGGTTGCTTGGTATTTGCTTGTCATCAAATGATCTGGAGTGGACATGGGATGTGTTACTGCCTGAAGTTCCAGCCTCAGACTGCTGGCCGTAATACTGATTGGACAGCTCTAAAGACTGCAATGCACTTGCTTTTGATTGGATAGATTCTTTTTCGAATGGTTCGACATAGTTCAAATCAGAGTCTACAGATTTACACAATCTGAGTCGGTTTTCACGGATCATGTCCCGTGGGTTACTATATGCATCACAGAGAGTGGCTTGTGGAGTGGAGGAGGGTTCTCTCTCTAGCTGCTGCTGTTGTGCTGCCATTCTCTGCTGTTTTTTAAGTAAAGCTTTCTGTCTTGCTTTTTCTTTTGCCCTTTGAAGTTTCTTATATTCTCTTTCTTGCAGCAACCGTGCCAGTTCACCATCTTGTGCCTCCACAGCACACCTCATGTCGGCTAGCAGAGCATCCTGGTTATTGTCTTCATGACTCAGTTCTCTAGCTATTCTAGCATCAATCTCTTCTTGTTCTAATCGTTTCCTCATTTCCTCTAGCTCTGCTGGTGAAAGGCCCAGTTCTTCAGGGTTGAGGTCTTCAGCAGGGCCAGTACTGGCAGGCAGAGGAGCTGGCGGTGCTGCGCGAGATGAGCTCGGCTGCTGTAACATGTCACTGGTACGCTGGCGACGTTGCCTGCGCAGATTGATCTCAGCCATTTCTCTAGCGATCTCTGCGTCGATTTCTGCTTGCCGACGGCGAGTCAGGTCCCGCAGATGGACCTCATGCTCGATGTCGCGCTGTTCGTTCAACGCTATGGGGAAGTCTTCACGGATCTGCTGATTGCGGTACCTGTTCTCGCAGAGGTGCGATGAGATCTCGCGGTCCTGCAGGCGGTGCGCGAGCGCTCCGTCGGCGCGCACGAGCCACTGCTCGCGCAGATCCGTCACGTGTCCGAACTTGGGCATTGTGTCGCTCGCCTGGAACCCCGACATCGCTGGTGCGCGACGATAGAAAGTATCTTCTACACTTTCCAAATAATGTCAACTAACTAGAGCACTCTGAGTAAACACGGAGTTACGTTAGCGTAACGTAATACCAGTTTATTGTGAGTTAGCACGACACAAGTGGCATGGTGATGGCACCAGCCTCGACACTCCACCATTCATAACACTACACTGCACGAACCTTTCACGTAGACTTTCTTCGTATTCCGTGAGAATCCCCAGTGAACTTTTTACTTCTCCCCTGTGAACTCTTAAGTGAACAATGGACGGCAATGTTTGATAATCTACATAATTAATTGCGTCGAGCCTTCCTCACTCATTCATCCCTCCTCCACACCACAACAAATAAATTTATCAAATCGAAATAAGATGACACTATGACAGACGGACAAGACACGCATGACAGCTACAGGCTTGACAGGTGAATTCCAACCAAGTGATGTGATTAAATGAATGAAAACATGTTAACACTCATAGACAATCGTTTCTTCTAAATCGATTAGTGACAATCAAACCACATCTTTTTTTAGAATATTTATTATTATACAGTAACTAAAACTAATACACTTCAAGCGCTAAATAAACAAAATACAAACCTGTGTATTAGCAATATTTCTTTAGTTTCGTTTTTCTCTTTTTTTTTCAAATCATTTCATTATATTTGGATTCTTGAGCTCCATAATATTAGACTTAAAACTTACACACAACGCAAAATATGGGCATGACCGTGGCTTCTTTTTGTGAATACAAGCTTTACACAAATACAAGTGATTCAAGGCGCTCTGGCGTGTCACTCCTTTTTTATTTTCAATTAAGCATGAAACATACACAATGGTAACTACCTAAAGGCCATGGGCGTAGCCAGGGTAGGTTATGACACATGCCTCCCTTTTACTTAAAAGAAAAATATTTCATAATTCGTTGCCTTTGAGATTACTTCATTATTTTGCAATCCTTTATAAGTTGAAATATCTAATTTTACAGTAATGTCATCTATTTTTCTATAGATATTTTACCTGTAGGTTTTTTGTCGACGACCACGGGTGAGGCATGCACCGCAGTTTATTTTCAACCTCCAGCCTTTACTCAGACCCTGACTACGCGCATAGTTTTCTGTTTGCAGCGGAACTTACGATTCCCGCTAACTTCCGACGTCCCAAAGAACTCCTCGGACACTTGAACTCTGTCTCATCACTAACACAGCCGCAATCTAATGTTGACAAACACATTGCTCGTAAAAAAGTGTTCTTGATTTTTAAATATTTATGACTGTTGTACGTGTGATAACTCGCCTATTCTTCTCGAAAACTCGCTGAGTCCTTTTCTGTTGGCAGTTACGAAAAACAGTTCTTCCGAAACGCGGAAAAGCCAGCTTGAAAGACGCGGGTACCTTGAAATAAGACGACGTATGTTTTGTTCGTAATTCAAAAGGAATAGGCGTCTAGCATTGACTTACAGTTTCATTAATTACTGCGCTAGGCCTAACCAAATACTTACAGCTTTGATACGAAAGTAATATGGTACTTACTTGGTTTTGTCAATTGGCACGAGTATATTAAGTGTGCTGACGGTGGAAGCAAAGACAATGTCACTAAGTGTCGCCCAGCTGCCTCCGAACCAGCAGCGGCCCAGCAACATGCATTCTAGGTCTGCGTACGCGCACTCAATGTCCGCTATTTGTTGCGGCATTACAAAATGACAGTTCTCATAAAGAATAGGATACTGGAATGTAAAATAACAATTGATGAACATTTTAGGAATACAACTTTTCATATACTACCTACTCGAGAGCGCACAATGTAAAGAAGAGGGAAAGAATTGTCTTGTTTTGGTAAATTAAAAAAAAGAAGACTTAACTGAGGACTCAGATAAATCTCTAACACTAATTATACTTAATAGTCTTTTGGATTAATATAATAGTAATGTAAGCTTACGGCAGCTGCTCGGAACCGCGGGTAGAGGGTCCCGCTGTTGTAGTGCATGTGTTGATCTACTATGGATCGGCCTCCCGGGTCTTTGGGCAAGAGCCGGCCCGCGTCGCAATACCGCCCCGCAAGGTACGAGCAAATTGCATGGCTGGAAACAAACATAAGTAATTAGCAAATCCAAGTATAACTAAATTGAAACAAAGAGTATTTTACGTACAAATAAAATATTTACCTGTCGCATAGCACAAGCTCCCTGTCTTTAAAAACTGGCAATGTTTGTAATGGATTTAGCTGTAGGAAGAAAATAGACCCATTAGAAAGTGGAATAATGACATCGGCGCGAATAACTTACATCCATTATAGGATCCTTAGAAAAATTGAGTCTACGTCCAAATGATATGGGGTAAAGAATTGTAATGAATTGAAAGTTCTTACAACGAGCATTTCAGGCGTTCTGTGTTCTCCCTTATCAATGTTGATATCCACCTCCGTGATGCTCAGGTTCATGGAGTCGAGCGCCATCATCACCGCCCGGCACGCAGGACTTCTATCAGCTTTCCATAACGTGCAATGCCTGCATGAAACAAAGATCCGTTAGTCAAAAGCGATTAATCAAGAAGCAAAGATGCCACGAGGTAAAAAAAACCGCATTAATTAGTCACCTTTTGAAAAAGCTATTGTAAACCTGACTTTGTTATTGAGAACTTTGCGTAAGTATTCCATGTAGGAGTTCTGCAAATTCAGCCTATTATTTAAAGTGCACATGAACATTCGCCTACAGCCACCGGGCAGAGTATCTTGATTGCTAACTTGTATTTTAAGTTTAAGGTTAAAAACGTCAACTGGACGAAAAAGAAAATGTCTCTGCACCATCCTTTATTCAGACAAAACATTATTAAAATTACTCACTTTAGCCCAGTTTCTGTAATTTTCTTGCTCGCAGAAGTCCCCATTAATTAAAAATAAAATTTAAACTCGTGATTTTGAAACTAACACTAAACATCAATACATTTTTGGTGTCTAATTTTTGAAAATTGTACTTCACACATATTTTTATGACTTAAGTATTCTTTTTTGAGAAAAGTCTGGTAAAAGTCAGTTATTTTTCTAAAACTGCCAGAAAACGGTAGTATATTACATACTTTTTAGAGTTAGAGTTTGAGGGGGCATAAAAACCGAGAGCATCAGCTAAACAAGATATTTTATTTTATAATTAAATCAATCAATATCCCATATTTAAACAGAGCAGTGTGATTTTCTTTGTAATGACGCACGAAGGGGATTTAAATGCATTATGCAGGAGGTAACAGGATCCTGAATTTGATCTCCTCGTGCGTTATCAAGCGGCATAAATTTACAAACGTAAGGTGTTTTTTCTACAGCGGTCTTGTGTCACAGCTTGCTCGACATTCCTGCGGACTAGGCGACTCGTCAATAGCAACTTTGGAGGTATCTTGCTGATTGTATCGTGACAACATTATTCATCATGTCCTTATTCCGGGGTAGCTCTTGCATACGATATACGATACAAAACATGTGCCGCCCTTACAGATGTCATGTCAGGTAAGTTATGACTTCATAAATTTAATAACATTTGCTTGGTTAGAAAGTTAAAAAAGTATTTTTTGAGTGCAATGTTTGCGATACATTATTTACTTATGTAAAAAACTTACTTTTATTAAGTAAATCAAAGAACCTGAATGAGATACTTAGGTACCTTGATATAATGGTTTGTACTGAAAGTCTTTGAAATTACGTGTCCATCCCAAAAAAATTTATTTAGAAGTGATAATTAATCTTTTCAAACTAGTAACTAGCTTTATCTAAAATTTGTCACATTTATACTTAACTGTGTTTCTTTCAGAACATTTTCTGTCGTCAAGAAGCCCATTCTCTACGGAGACATCGCGTCTCCGCCGGTGAGATTTGCCATGATGACAGCCTCTGTACTGAACATCGACTTGGACTTCCATAATATCGATTTATTTAAAGCCGAAAATAAGACGGACTCTTACAAAAAGGTACATCAAATAAATAAATGTCTCAAAATAAAATGTCTGGATTCTTTGTTTTAATTGCTTTTTTTATTTTTAGATTAACCCTCTGCAGAAGATTCCGGCTTTAGCAGTGAATGACGATGTAATTTGTGACAGCCACGCCATAGCCTTATACCTGTGCAGGAGTGCTGAGGATTATGATCTATATCCTGACGATGCATCGCTAAAGGCCAAGATAGACGAGCTGATGTTTTTTAATTCTAGCGTTTTGTTTCCGATTGATAGTTTCGTTTTTGTAAGTTTGGAATGATACTAATTCTTGAACAAAGTCACGTTTATGTCATTAAAATATTTAAAATATTTCAGAGCGAATTCTTCGTTGGAAAGTGGCCTGCAGACGAAAGTAAGCTGAACGATTGGAATATCGCTCTAGATTATTTGGATCTGAAGCTTAGAACACAAACGTGGCTTACAGGAGATAAGGTGAGGTAACTTGCTAATCATTTGTATTGCATTAGCAAGTGTAAAATCTGTATACCAATGATTTCATATTTTGAAACTTGCTTTAAAATACACAATATTTTCAATTGCAGATGCGGCTGTGTGATATTTGCTGTGGTACTACACTGAGCTCCCTTGAAATACTTATTCCAGTTTCGGATCGACACCCAAATGTAAAAAGATGGCTGGACAACTTAAAAGCTCTTCCCTGTTTCGAAATCAATAGTAGGGGTTTAAAACGCCTGCAAGATTTTGTCAAATTAATTGGAAAAAAATAATGCATTGTTCAAATTGTCGATAACTTTAAATAAAACATCTGAATGTGTTTTAATTATTCGCCTCTATTGGATGCAAGTTATTTGTATTAACAGGTAGTTCATAAAATTATTTTCGTTTTTTTTTAGTTCACCATATTTTTGTTACAATTAAGGTTACTGAAAAACTTAAAATATTAATGCAAGCATCTCAAATATCAGATTGATAAAACAAATAAGAAGCATAATTTTAAATATTTTAATTGCTTAATCCTGAACTACACCAAACCTTTACTGTACCAATTTTTATCCTTGGGGAACATCTAAATCTAGTAATAGCTAACTTTTAATTTACAATCATCAATTTATGTTTTGTAAAATAAAAGGAAAAGACTTCGAAAATCTTACTCTTCTGCAACACTCTTTTATTTAATTTTGCAATTCGGCACGATTTTAGTTTAATCGATACCATAAGCTCCACATTATTTTTTAAATCGACCTGACTAAATACAAAAACAAAACGTTTCAGTTTTTGGCAGTGGCACCGCTTATGTCAAGTTTCTTCAGTCTATGGCCGCTTATTGATTGGTCGACGAGGAGATGTAAAAAATGGCTGCCTTGCCTTCTCCTACTCAGGTAGAATTATTTCGGATTTAAATAGTTAATACAATTGAAACGGTTATACTAGCTGTCCAAATGTGTAATTAAATAATGTATCTATAGTTTGGTGCAGTGCTTTATTGATATCGATCGTGAAAACATTAAAATATTTGACGTTAAAGTTTAGTGTACCGTGAATGGATTACGCTGCTTAATATTGTTAAATTCCAAGTTTAACCGCGTATATATTCAAACTCTTGCTTCTTATACACAGTGTAGAGTTCCTATGCGGTGTTCCAATAAGGCTTAACAAGGATAACGTATTCTATAACACCGTAATAATATCAGTTTCTCGAAAAACGTTGGAAATGTCGTGAGGTGTATTGAAATGTCACACCCATAGCCGTTCAAAATAAGTTCGTAAAGTAATATTTATAGTGAGTTATACGGTCTGAAAATGGGCCTTGAACGGTTGCAGGTGGCAGGGACCCACAGCGCTATATACGAAGCATATTATCATCAGGTAAGAGCTTGTATTCTTTTGTTAATTCAAGTAATTAACTTAATTATCATAGTTTATAGTAATTAGAGGCAGGACTCGATAATTCACGCCAAGCAAACATAATTTGCGATCTATAATCAATTTACTACTGTCCAGTAAAGTGAAGTTCTAGGCCAATGTCTAATGGGACAAATAAAAAATATGTATTGGAAAGTAACTCTTATTGGTAACATTATAAAGACCACAATTATGTTTGGTTCGGGTTTTCAGTTGAGTTTAATTCCAATCAATATTTTAGTCTCTTAAACATGGAGCTAAATTAACAGATGAAAACCCTCATTACAGTGTTTCTGTATCATTTAGAAGATATTACATCATTGCAATTATAACTATCAAAATATTCTAACACTTGCTAAATCCTATTTGATAATTTGTTTTGTAGTGAATTATTATCCTGTAATGGTGAAAAGGGTACTAATCTAGCATAGCATAGATAAGCATTTACCTGTTCCTAATAACATGTAATTGTTTTACATACAACCTATTTCAATTTATTCACACACATCCAGTGTGATAAAACATATTCCTGTGAGTTGAGAGATTGATTTTGTACCCATCAATTACTGCCCTATCTTAATATTGTCTATTTATTACATATATTTTTTATTAACCATTATAAAATGACTAAATCATTCAATCATCAAGTCATTATCAAATCAAATCATTTCAGCCTATCTGGGTCCACTGTCGGGCTGACCATAGGCCTGCCTCAAGTAGTTATACCAGCTGCTTAATTATTTTCTCAATGACAGGTTAAAAACGCATAACTTACAATCATTAAGATATGTGTACATTCTATTTGTATTTGATTGATTAATAATTAGTATCTTATCAAATGATATCCTACTGAAATTTTTGGCTTACTTTTTACCTCTTTCTCATTTATGAAGGATATTTTTCTAATATAATCAATCATATAATAACTTAAAACCATGTGCAATTATTGCTTGCCTTTTTGTTAACCTTTCTCATTATTTGAAATACAAACCCAATTTGATAAGTATTGAATATTTTTAATTGCCTCAAAAACCCCCAACAATCCTAAATACAATCAAAATCAAAATTTATTGAGTGAAGTTGGACTACAAAGTAGCACTTTTTGAATGTGAAAGAATTATAATGGATAGCACCCCATATTGCTCAACCTTCATCTCTATATCATTATATATCTTTATTATATTCTCTCTATCTCTGTCACTACTTTCTAATGAGACAGAGACAACATGATAAATGCTACTTAAAAGTAATTATTATTTTGCTATTATGCCATCTACATATACTTGTAGTCTTGGCTATTGCTTTTGGCAGTACATTTACTGAAGGTGTGAAGGATCTATGTATTGCAGTGAACAAATCCTAGGAATTGTTAATGCTCTGGCAACCTGCCACACACTGCTTACTGCCATGCTGTTGTATAATTTCTGTCAAGTTTATTTCTGAAGGCTTTAGCTTTGCATTTACTGATTAAGTCAAATTACTTTTTGTGAATGGAATTCAAGAGGCTAAAAGAGCTTTTATGTTTTGAGTTTTAGATAATTTCTAAGATTAATTAAATCTTGTAAATCATTATAAATGCCTTGAATAGTCCCCATATCTTACCAACTTATTACACGACAAATATATCGTAATTTTAGTACAATATATAATTTGGTAACTCAGATTGTATTATGACTATGTATTGTTTAGTTAGAGTCTGTAGCTACATTGACTGGTGTTTACAGGTGGATCCCAATGGCGCTGGCACAATCCAGGCACTGGATGCCGCTCGGTTCCTCAAAAAGTCCCGGCTCAGTGATGTGGTGCTCAGTAAGATATGGGACCTCTCCGACCCCACCGGCAAGGGATACCTTGATAAAGTAAGCATAGTTTTGTTGCGTTACATAATTATGTTAAAACTGAAACAACTCGATACTACTTGTAGTATGTGCTGTGTAAGTTGAACAGGGGGCTCTATAATACATCATAATCCTATGCAGTGGGAAAACTTAAATGCTACCGTAAAACAGGGTGAATAAAGTTTCAAGGGGCAAATTGAAAATAGTGTTTTTTTAGGGAATCGCATGCATTTGGCGACTTAAAAATGCTTAAACACAATTATTTTTTGAATTGCTTGAGAATGTTCATATAGTTTTTATATTTTGTCTTGTTAAACGTCCAAATTTTAACAAAACCTCTGTCCCTATTCACCCCTAAAATACCTCTATTCACCCCATTTTACCGTACGTAACCATGTGGTGCTTAAGTCCTATTTTAATGTCCATGACATGTTACTATAGATCCACATAATTGAAAATACTTAAATACAATTAATTCATCTTTTTTTTAATATTACAATGAATTTGACATATTATCACATTAAATCTTATTGTGTAGAATAGAAACAAAGGTACTACCTACGTACTTGTGATTGTGGTATAGATGCCTGTATACTACAATTTATTTAACAAGATGTGTCAATCTTACTGATAAAGACCTCTTGTCTTATCATTCATACAAGACGCGTGGACACCTCCATTGTTTATGAGGAAAATATTTGTATATAGGTATATGTTTAATAATATTATCAAAAATAATTGCATATTGTTCAGTTTTTGTGGGTAGTACAAATCGTAACGTGAAGTAGTACTTTAGTGTTCTGTTCTGAAGATTCGAATGACGATATTGCGAAGCAAACTATTTCGAAAAAAAAACGAGTGTGGTACCCTAGTTCGAAAGTACATTAAGTCGAAAACCGCTATATCGAGTGTCTTTATTGCGAGACACGGTATTTCGAAAAAAAAGAGTGGTACGCCAGTTCCAAAACACATAAGGCGAAAACGTCTTAAAAAGACTTGGTATCGAAATCCACTGTTGCGAATAGCATATTCCAATCTGTATTTGTCTGGGGATTGACTTGTGATAGGAAATGTCGACTTCACCGTCCTCAATAAAAGACATCTAAAAGTGATGATATACATTACTTAGGTACAGAATAAATGATTTAGTTTTATTTCATATTTGACGGAGGATTAAATTTTCTCACCAGTTGAGACCATTACTTCTCCTTCTAAATGGGTATCAGATAGGAACACATTTATTACACTTTTCCAATAATCAGGGAAACCCCTTTCAGAAAACAGCGTGAAATACCAAGACATCTTGTTGTTGCATTGTTCGCGTTGAATGACGGGAAGAAACAGTCAACAAACAAACAGGCCAACAACAAACCAAAATATCGTAGATCGTTCATATTTTTGGAAAGACCATTCGTTATTCTGATTGTAACTCCCTTTATAAGAGACCAGGAACTAGCTATACAAATGTTGCTCCTTCAGAATGAAGTCCATCCAAAGGTTGTCTGTAACAGCTCGCGAACGATAAGCGATAAGACTGCATATTGGGGCACCATGTAACTTAACATTTTAATCGAAGTCTGTAATATCGAAGTGGTATACAATATAGAAGATCGTAATCTATACTATACGTTACTAGCTGACCCATGCCCAAATCGTTGGGCTATATTTAATGTGGCATTCTTTCAAAATCGCTTCACAAGCGTCACAAATTAGGCATCTTTATAATACTAATATAGATAAGACTTGTGCCGTTTAAATTTGTAATACTAAAATGAATAGTCCCACGTCACGTTTAAAACGATTAGGAGAGCACCCTGGCTGGAATCAACCCTTAACGAGTTTAATCTTATACGAAATTGTTTCGCAAAATAAGTGTTGCGGAAATTACCATTAATAACGTAAAACAGCATAACATCGTACGTGGACTCTAATTGATTTAGAATAACGTTTCGAGGAGAGAGGTTGATAAGTGCAATTGACTAGGGTCAAGAGTTTTCTAGAAGAACCTCGAAGCCTGTTATCAAGTGCTATCAGTTCAACATCAAGATCAATGTATGTAAATGTACAAGTAGTTGAGTAGTGTTTCGGTATGATTGACATCAATTAGATCCATCGATCGCCGTCGGCCGTGCCCTTACCACACGTAATGTGTATCGCGATACCCTTTACTTTGAACTTGGCTTTGCTAAGTTTTCCCTAACACTACCCTTTCTGTTACGGGCGAGGTGATAATATGATAGGTTTTGTAAAAAGAGTTGATGTGTGTGATTAGTTTATAGTTCGTCGATTTGGAATTGGAAACAAAACCTAAGGGCTTTCTTCATTACGCTAAACATGGTATACCGTTCTACAATACCCATATCCCTTGGGTTTATCCTTCTCGCGTCATATGTCAGGTATACTTGAATAATAATCCCGTGCGGAGATCGAACACGCATACATACTTAACCAACCAGCGCATATTCTGGCGTTTCAATACTTACTGGAAGCCCTATCAAATATGCGAATTGTTCTTGAGAAGTATTTATTTTTGGTTGACAATCCACGTCTTTCGACAAGTAAATAATTATTTTATTATCTAGATAGGGTAGTTAAATTAAAGATGAGACACAATGTTACCAATTTGAGTATGCTTGTTAATGCTTATGCATCGTCCGAATACGATAAAACAAAGCATACCCTTTAAATCCTTGGCTAATGTTCTCTTACCCATTCTCGGTTGCTAATGTGACACACAAAGAGATGTCGTCATATTTAACGGGCTGAGTTATAGGCAATAAGGCTCACACTGTGTCAGTCTACTTGGCGCGGACTGGGTTACGCAATGTCTAGACTCCGCACTCGAGACGCATTTACATTAAAAATTGTCTCGATGCTCTCAACTCGATAATTCACATGTATTTGAGGCGTGATCACATTTATGGAGGAGAGTTTTAGTTCAATCGATTGCCTCTAGTCTATTAAAAAGCTTTTTTCCTAGTTTCGTCTGTCCAAGAACAGGGCAAAGTCGTCTATGTCCTCTTTCCATCTTTCTCTCTAGGTCACCCTGACGTCTCTGTCCTTTGACCTAACTCGTCTGCCATTTAGAAGGGGGTTAGGTCTGCAAACTGTAAGGTTGATGTCTAATTTATGGAAATAACATTAAAATAAAAATATTTCCTTTAATTCTTGCAATATCCTGCCATAGTCGTCCGCAATAATTTGCAAATTTTATGTTACATATTATCAAATCGCCTATCTCGCCTTTCTCTAGAATCGAGAAACACAAATGGATGGATATGTATGTAATTTCCGGCGCATGTGTCTCTGCACACTTCATTTCCTAAGGTTTCCTTTATTTTAATTTTCTTTTCCATTTACACAGTGTATTTTCATTTACACATTTGTGACACACTGGTTTTAAAGTTTAATAGACTTATATTTTAGTTGTATGAAGAGGGTTTTTTGTTGGTAAGACGAATTAAATCGTACTCCTGAAACTGTTGGCAACTTGTTAGGTCGCTATTTCTATTCTCTGTATATTACTAACAGAATACAATCATGTATAACGATATTACAAATGAGGAGTTGATTGATGTTGTAATTACAACTAATTAATAAATACACGTGAGTCATATGTTACAAGTTGAACCGGAGTTCATTAAATGTTATACTTTATGTGCATTTGGTACTAAAGTTAATTAAAGTTGGCTAGCAAACAAAACGTAGGTCAAACGAAGGATCAATATTTATTGGTTTTGTGGAATATGATTAGCTGGTATTGTCGTAACGAATCTGTTGTTTTTGAAGACAGACAAATAAATAACCGTGAGGTAAATTACTTGGAAAGAAGCCTATGTCCAGCAGTGAACTGTAGTAGGCTGAAGATGACCATGATACCCACTTTCTTAAGTAGCAAACTTTTGAATATCTCAAGAATATTTTACTGTTAAACAACGAATAAAATGATTATTATCTTAGGCACACATCATGTAACCACTGCTTCCTATAAGCCGCATCGATTTTTCCGTCAGCTTAACACTTTGCACCTTGTTTAGTGGGACGTGAAAAGACTTTGTAAAGCTACGCCATCTAAGCCCGCGCACATGGTGCATAAGCGGGAGCGGGAGCGGGTAACAACTGGCAAACCAAACGATTAGTACTAGAACATTAAAAACTTCGATCGATGGAGTCATAATGCAGATACGCATAAAACTGTATTCGAAGTTCGAACTTAATAACTTTACCTTCAACAGTGCAAAGCTGAAATTCTCTACCGTAACATTGCTTATTATTTTCGTGTCAATAGCTTCGTTATTATTCAAGAACTTTAAGGCTGACTATTTGTAAATTATTTCTTGATCCACGCAACGTTAAGCGCAGGCTAAATGTAGCCCTAACATTATTTGTAATACGTATGTGACTATATGAATGTTTTCAAGTAATATGTCTGACGTATTGTATAGTACCTTCTACATGTGTATTACATCTATAGTATACAATGCCCTGACCTTCGGCTGCCCTTTCTCCGAAATTTTCTTTGAATAAAGACGTCGATACAACTTTCTCGAGAACATTTTCTTTCTAACTTCAGATAATATGTTCAACGGTACTTCGTCCTTTATTGATTAAATCTTCATTACAAAATCAATTCTTTGATGAGTTAGTAAAGTGCATTATTGAGTACACGTAGTATTGTTTTAGTTTCTTTATAATGAGGCCGTTACCTTGATCAGCAAGGACGTTAATTTTCTCTTAATACTACGTAGAAGGCAAAGTTCTATTGCTTGGAAACTGGATTTCCAATTTATTTTAGTTGAAACTTAAAATGTCTATTGGTAAGGTTTTCATAACAATGTAATGTTCTATAAGTAAAGATTCGCAATAACTTAAAATAATATGAATTAGTTTCGGTCACGGCATCGCAAAGTCAACTGCGAGGGTTACTGCGGGCCAAAGGTCAACTTAAAATAACTATCCCGTTGTTAAAGAGTCGGGTAAAAATGTCTTTGTTTATAAAGGTCTGTGGATTTTACAGAGTTGTTTTCTTTGTAAAGATCGGTCCCTTAGACGGGCACTCAGTTCGGGAGAAATCAGTAAAAACATACCACGAAAATGAAATTAGAATTCTTTATATAAGTACACAAGAAATCTGTATATTTTCGAGTTATTCTAATAATTCGCTATCCGCACATTTTCCACCCGGCTGTAAAAACCAATATCACAGACATATTCTTCTTACATAACGCGATTATCTGAGAGTATGGGTTAAGACATTGGTCCGGGGCGGCGGTAACCTACATGTTCGTTCCCAGACTTCATTTAACCTCATCTTGGCATTTAACAAAAAATATACCGAAGAAAGCGGTCGATACTTTAATAAGCTCTAGTACCGTCTGTCTCGGTCTGGGCTATGTCGACGAAGTTTTAAAACATTTTCTGTTAGCTTATCGGGAATAGTTTGCTCAACATTTTCAGTCTTCCGTTATAGGGGAAAGGAAAAATACAGCGTGTAATATTTCGCTACATATTTCGAAACGAAACCTCACAAAACGTTTGGTAGCCTACAGGTTGTTTGATATTCAGGCGTCAGCATTTTTGTAATGTTAAATTACAACTTTGTTTTACCGCTTTAATATCCTAAGGGCCCGGTCCCTTAGCGAAACGCTTTTATTCCCGACGTACCCTTATCTAGGGTCACCATCCGTCCTCCTTACTGCGGGCGCTGTCCTCCTTTAGAGGATGTTCCTTACCCTCGAGGCGTTCTTTGTAGTGAAACAGACCCTTATGTTTGGGCACTGCTCTGAGCACTCGCTACCTACATTGTTCCACGATGTCAAAGACGTACAATTACAACTAGCTAACTTGCCTGAAGTAAGTTGAGCTTAATTTACCAACTCAGCCGTATCTATATGAAATTAAAGTTATCCATATTATCTTTTAGACTATTGATGTACGAAACTACATCTTACATAACGTTCTAGTACAGTGAGATATATCATCTTATCAATAAAAATTCAAAGCCTAAATGACGAAACATCAAACACTGTACAGCGGAGGATGTATTTAATTACAAATTCAACGATAATGTGTTATCTGTCCGTACATTCATATGTGCGGGATAATGTGGCCCGGTGGCCGACCCAGCACACTAGTAGTGTAAAATATAGTTTCTTTACAATATACTGGTCTAGTTAAATAGTTAATGTTCGAGTAGTTAGGGTATGTGTGTGGACTAATTATGTGAGTTTGATAGTGAACTGGTTTGTTGAAGATTGTGTTGCATACGTGGTGTGTCTCTGTGATGAGTTGTCATACATTACGCTTAGCTTATTGAGTATATTAAAGGGGGCTGTGCTCATGTTTGTATTTTTGGTGTAGCTGTTTGTACGGTGTGTGTGAGTATATTTTTATGTTGAGAAAATAAATTAATGAACTTTCTGCTAGTGGAGACAGTTGTGTGCGTCATGGTGTACGCCAAATTGGATTTGTACGTTCCATAGGCTGATTTACAGCTATTGTAAAGTGCTAAAACTGAACGATCAAAAAAAGTAACAAGCCATTACGATTTATCAAAGGTCGGTGCATCATTGAATAATATTACACTCTGTACCTTTCTTCATAATTGTCTTGCTGATAAACAAAGACCTCTCACAAGTATTTCCTTACCCCGTTTCCTATTCGTTTACAATTTTATGTTCTAATAGAGTATATATGTTGTACAGTCGGGACTGTTCGTGGCGCTGAAGCTGGTGGCGCTGGCGCAGGCCGGCAAGGACATCAACATGAGCAACATACACTCGGAGGCGCCGCCGCCTAAAGTCGTGAGTATCATATAATAAGTATATGTATAAGGATAGCCGTCTGGTATAGATGACCACTCCAAACCCACTGTGGCTTGACGTGACGTGGGGTCGATCTCTGCGTAGAACAGTATTTGCGTGAACCACAAGTACTTGTTCTTTGGCTAAACGGTATTGTGGGCAAAATAATGGTCATATTTTTTTTAAACAGGGTTAAAATGTGGTTATTTTTACTTATGTTGATTGATGATGCAGTAGAAAGTATTGTTCTTTATTTATTTATTTATATCGACTTATTACTATCTACCTGCCACCATCGATCACTGTCGAGCACAGCAACTCGGTTCCTAAGAAAGCCAAAATTTGTAAGAATTTTCGTCCATAAACTAAATTTCAAAGAAAATAAGAGAGCATGTAATGTGTGTTTACCTTTAAATAATTTGTCCTTTAGCATTCGCAAAGAAGACATTAAAAGATATAACAAGATTCTAACTTCTAGGACATTTTATTTCCGCATTAATGCACAGATAAAGTGATAAGATAAATTCAGCATTTCTTCAAGTCACTTATCAATAAAACTATAGTAAGGTCAAGACCATCGCTCATTGTATAAAAGTAAAGGAATGAAATGGTCTACTTTGTGAAAATAATTACACATCTTAGTGATGACAGCGAATCACAAAATTCAGGTCCCTTTTCAATAAGGGACTAACCACACTCATTTGGTCCGGTTACCTTTAGCCAACGGTTATATATGGCGAGCTAAATATATGTGGTCAGCCCTTAATAATGACCTATATACCTGTGCCGTGGGAATTGTACTTCTACATATAAATGTAATTAGTTTTTGTGAGGGGGAGCTTAATTAATAGGAACGCCGTGATCAACTGTTAGTTTTGGACTATTTACTATTGGACCTTTTGGCAATTGGTTTGTATATTATGTATACAGTCACTGTTGCTTTTAAAAGTGAGGGTGTTTTAGGTTTCTATGAAAAGCTACGAGATTTGAGTTTGGGATTAATGAAAGAAATGCAATTATATAAAAAAAAACTAATTATTGCTATTTGACGAAAGAAATGGAAGAATGCATATTATTATTGTGCCATCCCCAAATGAATGGAAGAAGGGCAAGAAAAGAAGTTTAGACGTAAATGAATGCAGCATGTATGATTTCATTTCTTTTTTGTCTACCAAGATTCGTGTTCATAATTGTAGGGCGAGCTGCCGAAAGTGCCCCCAGTGAGCGCGACTCCGCCGGCGCGGCCCGCGGCGCCGTCGCCCGCGCCCGTCATGCCCCTCAGCGACTGGAGCATGAAGCCTGCCGAGCGCGACAAGTACAGCCAGCTCTTCGACTCGCTGCAGCCCAACAATGGACTCATCGCGGGGAACAAGGTATCATCCTGAGGAACGAGGATCTACCTCGTCACTGTCTATGACTAATATTACTGAGGTGTCTGTCTATAACTCTTCCCAAAATACAATCATATAATTTTCAGAGGTGATGCTCTGAAGACCTTTTGGCAGGTATTGATAATGTTTGCACATGTTCATTGGAAGTGGGTATTTTTTCATGTTTTCAGGTGAAAGGCATGCTTATGGAATCAAAGCTGCCTATAGACACGCTTGGTAAAATCTGGGACCTCGCCGATCAGGACAAAGACGGCATGCTCGACAGACACGAGTTCATGGTGGTCAGTACGATTTTATAATAGATCTGTGAAGAAAACACTCACTAGTCCTTTAGCGTTAATGTTGTATGTGGTGTGTGATTGCAGGCGATGCATCTGGTGTACAAGGCGTTGGAAAAGCACGCTGTGCCCACGACGCTGCCGCCCGAGTTACGTATGGTGGGCGGGCGGCCGGCGCGCCCCCCCTCGCGGCCGCCCTCACGCCCCCCCTCCCGGCCGCCCTCGCGCCCCGCCTCCCCCGGCGGGCGCCCCCCGCGCCCCGTGCCCCCGCACCAGCAGCACCCGCCCCCGCAGTCCAACGCCGCGCTGCTCGAGGGCCTGCTCGACCTCTCTAGTGTGAGTAACACACAAACATCAATACCCCCACTCTTTAAGTATTCCAGTTATGACTATTACTTGCTATTTGTGCTTTACGTTCTATGAGAAATGTGTTTGTGCTTATGTTGCAGCCACCCACACAAACGGCGCCTCCGATGCCTCCCATGATCCCGCCAGTCCCTGCCAGCCTCAACTCCTCGGTGATGAACAGTATCTCGTCGTCCAGCACGACGTGGGTGGTGACGGACGCAGAGAAGGCGCTGTTCGACACGCAGTTCGCGGCGGCCGACACGGACCGCGACGGCTTCGTGTCCGGCCACGAGATCAAGCATGTGTTCTTAGACTCGGGCCTGCCGCAGCAGACGCTGGCGCACATATGGTAGGGGGCGTCAGAGCGTGTGTGTCCGTCTGTGTGTGGCGGGTGTGCTAAGCGGGTGTGCGGTGTGTGCAGGGCGCTGTGCGACACGGAGGGCGTGGGCAAGCTGTCGTGCGGGCAGTTCGCGCTGGCCATGTGGCTGGTGCAGCGCGCGCTGCGGGGCGTGCCGCCGCCGCCCGCCCTCACGCCCGACATGGTGCCGCCGCCCGCCGCTGTGAGTATACTCTTTCTACTACTACACTAACTCGTCACGATTCTTTAACTAGCGCTTTTTTGACAGCTTCTTCGTATTGATAGTAAACATTGCCAAAAATGCGATCACAACAAACCAACATAGGCAAAAAGGAGTGGGACAAAAACTTATGCGTATAGGATACAATAGGCTTTATTGTACCGACTAGTATCACATGTGAGCGTACAGCATGAGGTTGTGCCTCCGCTGCACGTGCGCGCGCGCCGCCTGCGCGACGTGCAGCGCGAGCGCGGCCGCCAGCACGAGCGCGCCCAGCGACGCGTGGTGGCTCCAGCGGGCCGCCGGGCCCTCCCACACCACCAGCCGCACCGTGCCGGCTAGGTTGGCGCCCTGCCAGCAACTACACACGACCGATTTTCACACACGAACTATTCATAAAATGATTTTATTTCTCGAGTACCAAACGAAAATATCGAGTTTGGCATTATGGTCATTATCTTTTATAATGATTACTAAATATGGTCGCGATTACGAAAGAAATATCAACCCTTTCTAAGCCTAAGTTACATATTAAAAGTGTACTAGTAATATTAAATTTAAGCAAACAAGGGGATAGTAAGTACCTGTACAGGTTAGCGTCGGAATAGAGTACGCTAGCAAAGACAAGATGGTCGCGCGAGTTGAGGTGAAGCCGGCCGCGAGTGTCGCGCAGCACGCGGCGCGCGCGCAGCCGCCGCGAGCCCGCGCGCCAGCACGCCGGCACGTCGCGCAGGACCGTGCTGGCGGCGGGGGACAGGCAATACCATCAAATAGTTTCACACCTAACCGGAATCCGGATAATCGAATAGTTCATTGACCTTGCACTTATCCGAGTCCAATGTGCATATGGATTGTTTGGGATGGGATGGCAAACCTTATTTGATTATATGGGGTCAAGGATAATTCATCTTGAAAATTGGACAAAATAGTTCCGCGTAATGATAAATAAACTTTCTGACACAGGATAACTTTGTGCCTACAAATTTGCCGTCTTTGCATTTTTGTCTGTTTTTGTTAGTTCTTTTCATACTAACTTTCAGTTATAACCCATATTGATAGGGCAAAAAACCCCACACCATTATCGTTAATTTTGAACTGGAAATAATCACACCCAGGTCGGAAAAATATCCTATAGTCAAATTGACTTCGTACCATTTTTCTTCCCATAACTTTAAGTAAAACAGCCATACCCGGGGCATCTTATAGTGATCGGGCGTCCGAAATCAGCGTAAATAGTGTCCCGGGCGGCAAGAGGCGGTTGTTTCGGCAGCACTTCGTTGAGCGAGTATAGTAGGACTGCATCAGTTCGCATTGTCTTGTTGTCCCGGCTTGGTACTCTTGCCAAGGAAATGTCCTGGCAACTTACCTAAAAACAACTTAAATTTAGCGTAATATAGCCCTCGGTATATGGATGTTTTTTGTGCTAATGTATGTGATATATAGTACTCCTTATCAGTTACCGAAAATGGGCAAAAAATTGTTTCATTCAAATGTAACAAAAATATGTAATAGTAGTGTTTTTATCAGGACTTCACTTTGATCTCAGATAAAAGTCATAAAATTTACTTTCCTCTCTAAGTCTCGCTATCTTTAGATATATTTGTTATTATGTCTCGCTCCCTTTCTAAACGTGACGTCTCTACGTACCTTGCACATGGCGATCATGATCTCGCTGGGTCTCTGCTGGCCGATGTTCATTAGTTTAATTGGCGGCGGCAGGTACTGCGACCGGCATGGTATGCCGTCAGGAAAGACTACACACAGAACAGACATGTGTTCTTACTTGTACTACTAGTCTGTGAGTCACGAGTCTGAAGGTTCCGGACATAACGAGAATGGGGAATTTATTGGAAAATAATTTCGTAACAACGGCGATCTTTATTTTTCGTATTTGTTGTCATATCTCCAGCACAAATACGTACATTATCGGTAAAAAGTCTAGCTGTCTACCTATCATGGTTCCAACACCTGGTGACAGACGGACAGAGAGCAGTGATTCAGTAATGGGGTTTGCTTTTACCTTTTAGGTACGAAACCCTACAAAACTGTTTACAGACTGAAGTGATCGCTTTTCATTATAAAATCGTTTGTATAGATCAGACGGTGGAGTAAGCCTTCTTTTGCTGTTCATAATATTTATGGTTAATTTTCTCCAAGTTTACGTTAAGTGGCTAAAAGAAGAAAATATGTGGGCAATTTTGCAAAATATTTACAATAGCTGATATGTCTGATTCGGCAGTTTTCACTGTTTACTCCAGTGCGACAAGAATATGACGTACTTTGTGTTTTGGTAAACTAAATACGCACGATGCTTTATCATATAATCATAAGTAAGAGGGTATTATTTATTACATATTACTTATTCGCATTTTGGAATTGAAAATATTAAACCAATTATTTTCAATAATATTATTTTAGTTTTAATTCGACTGATGTAAATTTAATAAACGTATCTAATTGTGCAAGAAATCGTATTAATACTTGAACAGAAATATTATTAAGTACAAATTCCTAGTTAGTTTGCAACGTATATAAGTTAAATAGTATTCTTTCTCCTTTGTATGTTCGTAGATAACATTTTTATCAGTGTTATTTGTCAAAGGAACTACAACTTATTTCTTCACTATTTTGTTTTGAGGTCGTTTGAATTATTTGTATAACGCGGTGGATAACAACCGGAGTGTAACGTTGGAGTGTGTGCTACGTCTGTTACTTACTGTGATATTGTATACTTGTTGGATATTTAAGGTAATTTTCTTATATAAATTGAGTGTTGTTATACTCTATTGTAGGTCTTTTAGTGTCTAGGTGTCTACGTTTGTGTATTCCTACGTTCTTTAAGTCATGCAATATCAGGTGTATCATTTACTAACAGCATTGCTGATATAGTTATTAATGACTTACTCTTAAACAAACCGATGTCATTGTCGTCTAATTTAACAAAGTCTTCGATTTCGACTGTCTTTCTTGTGTGATTCTCCATCTGCAGCAGGTTTTAAATTAAAATTAACTTTCGTATTTTGTACGCGGATGTGCTAAAGTATTCAATTAGTCTTCTTTTCGTTTCGTTTAGCATGTTAGCTCTGACTAGTCCAAAATCTAGCCAGATCGGTTAGTTTTGCATTAGCCAAATTAATAGTGAACCTTCACTAACCATCTTGGGGTCCAGCTTGACATAGCACATGCCGTAGCGTCGCTTCCTGCCGATCTCACCGCACACGCTGCACTCTGTCCACGGGGACCACATGCTGAACGATTCGACGCCTTTGTACACCTCGGGGGGAGAAGCGTGCGGGCCTCGGGACTCTGGACCTTTCACCTAGACAATTAGCAACGTTAAGGTCTTCGATCCCAGTAGGTGTTTGACTGAAAAGATTTGGTGTCGACGTTGTGCCTAAAGCTTAAGACAGAAAGACCAGGCTTGTATAAACAAAACTAAATCCAGTTCCAAAAAAAAAAACATATGAAGGCGTTATTAAGATCTACCAAGATACAAGAGAATACTAAGCCATGAATGGCAAATTGTTAAGCAGTAAGGTGTAATGTGACTGACCACTCTGTAGGGCTCCTCGATGTCGACCACCTCCAGTATGATGAGGCTGCTGTTGCTGCCGCCCAGCTCGCACTGGAACACGCCGCCGTCCTCCGGCATCACGTTGTAGATCGTCATGTTGCCGTCCTTCTCCACCATGCGCTCGTGTTCCACCACGTCACTGAACACCAGCGACTTCGGAGACTGGACAGTTTAACGTGTTACAGTCTAATTTTGATTAGTCCCAAAAATGTTTCTATAATTCAGTGAGTCTTCAAATTGCATTTAGAAAAAATGATGGGATATACTAGTTCCGTACCGGACAAAAATATGGTTAATTCTAGTTTCTATCCTAGGCAAATTATCCAATATAGCTCGAGTAAAGGTTAGGCAAAACTATTATTGTGGTTGTCCCAGTACTAACCCAAAATATGGAATTGAAGTCTACCCCGTTGGCTTTAGTCAGGAACGGTCCGTCGTACTTCGGTAAGGATTTCCGCTATCCTACAAAAGAAGATAGTATTACCTTAGCCACCATCCACCTCCGGGGCTTCTTCTTCTCCCCTGGCGCGAGGCACGTCCCGCAGGGCAGGCGGGCCACCGCGCCCTGGAACACCGCCACGATGTAGGACGGCAGCGTGCGCGACCCGCTCAGCTGCGACAGCAGCCGCGCCGAGCACGAGTAGTACTGCCGCCACAGCGACGACATGCCCGACAACTTGCGCCGGTCGCCTTCTGAGGGGAAACACTAGGTGCAAACTGTCTACTTGTTAGGGGTATAAAACAACGGACACGGGACAGGTTTATTCATGGGGATAGGATTAGGATTTCGTCCCACAAAGAGCCTACAAAAACGATATAATTTTATACTCATAAAGTAAAAAGGGATTGTACAATAATAGGAAAAGTAATTTACTTGGATACATCAGAACATCTTCGACGTTATTCTTCTGAAAGTCATCTCCCGTTACGTCTCCGTACATAACTCTGCTTATATTATTAATTTCCTCCACTCTCTTGTGTATAGAGTGTCTGAAACTACATTTTACGTTGTTTATAACAAATATTACAATTAAAATTAAGAATATTTTGCGGTCAGCCATTTTGATAAATAATTTGGTTGGAAATAATGTCAGCTGACGTAAGTTTTGACTTCTAAGTACTTGACGGTGATTTTGTTTTGGATTCAAAATCGAATGTGGAATCACAAACGAAAGTTTTACAAAACAATAATGTAAGTTCGTTTCCTGATTGGTTGTTGCGGGAACGATTCGGTACGGGCGGTTTCAAACGCGTTACATCGGTGTTACGTCGAATGGTGTGGTAACACCCTAAGCATTCAGAAGTTAGGATAATTACTGGGAACAATTGAACGTGGAGGATCTAATTGTATATTTTGTTTGTTAGCAAAAGACGGAGCCGCTGATGTCGCTGGGCCCGCAGCCGACGCCGGAGATGGAGGCGATAGCGCGCGAGGTGGACGCGTTGGCGCGCGAGCGACTGGCGCTGGAGGCCGAGCTGGCGGCCAAGCAGCGGGACCTCACCGTCAAGACCGGGGAGGCGGATAGCTTGCAGGTACACCACCCAGGAATATGGAAACCAAGTCAACAAACTAAATTAGGTTACTGTACAAATTGGGACTGTTGTCACTGTGGCAGTGTTGTGTTTCTACTCAAGAAACAGTCGTCTTATAAGCTGGGAAGGGTGGTATGCTGACTGAGTTTTGAAAAAACGAGAAATCCGGGATATTTTATATAATTATTTATCTGGGATTTAACAGTTAATCGTATATTTGGCTTGCTTTTTTTCAGAGCGAACTAGATACCCTCACAGCAACATTAAAACAGTTAGAAAACCAAAAAGGAGAAGCACAAAAAAGATTGAATGATCTCAAGACACAGGTAATGACTAAATTGTCTTTAATTTTTCTAGAATGCCAGTTTGATTTGTTGCTGTAACTGTTGATGCGTGTGCCAGGTGGAGAAGCTCCGGTCGCAGGTGTCGGCGCAGGAGGCGGCGGCGGCCGAGACGGAGGCCGAGGTGGCGGCGCGCCGGGCGGCCGCGCACACGCTGCGGGAGAAGGAGCGCGCGCTGCAGGCCGACGTGGCCGAGGCCGACGCCGAGGCCGAGGCCATCACCGCGCAGCTCAGCCGCACCGTGCTCGCCGTCAGCCAGGTACCACATGGGATTCTTACATGTCGTTTAGCTGTTGTAACTTTTATCTCACAATAATGATTTAAGAGAAAAATGTTTTGCTGTCATGTATAGAATCATTTGAGTGTTAAGAAGCTTGAGTACAAAGAACAGGTATTTCTCATTGCACAGGAAACGTAGTTTTTGTTTTAATTGATTATATTAAACCCTTTGTTACTTGCAATCTGTCTAAAATCTTTTTTGCAGAGCTTCGTGTCGACTAAAATGTAATGTAATAAACAAACTTACATTCACATTTAATGTTAGCAGGGATGTTTGTAAAAATAGCGTTAAATAGTAAAACAGTACCAAATAGCAATACGGTAAAATTTTAAAACGTGGTCAGCCTTTGAAATCCTTACCATTATTTGCGTGTGTTGCAGGCGAACATAAAGATCGCGTACCTGGAGGAGCAGCACCGCCTGATCTCGGAGGCGGCGGAGGCGCTGGCGGGCGCGGGCGCGGGCGCGGGGGCGGGCGCGGCGGCCGCGCTGCAGCTGGCGCCGGGCTTCTCGGCCGCGCATCTGGAGCGCCTGGTGCGCGGCGCCACGCCCAACGACGCGCTCGTACGTCACACACACATACCGATACCGCCCAAAATGTTCTGCCGGACAATGCCTTACATAATATGCTGGATTCGGCTGCGATTTAGTGATTACAGATATTTAGAGTGATGTTCATTCCCATTGACCACCAGGCTGTTTTGTTTTTTGTTGCTATTATTGTAATGGTTTCGTTTATCCCTGCAATCAATTAGTTACCTAAGAAATCGAAATACGAAATAACATTTGCACGTGAAAATCTCCTTTCCAGCCTTTCTTATTAACATTATCTGCTCCTCGTCAACAATGATCATAATTTAATACATACCTAAAGTAAAATCCGTATACAAGAAAACTAAAAATGAAACATATATTCCATGTATTACAGGAAGACGAGCCTTTCGCGAAAAGCAACGGCTTCGCCTCGAGCACCGGCTTCGACGCGGACCCCTTCGCGGAGCGTAATGCTGACCCCTTCGCACCGCAGTCTGGACAGGTGAAGACGGTATATAATATACCTCATTTATTAATTAAGTTTAGATTGTTATCTGAATATGATCCGTAAAGACAAAGAGTATAGCATGTAGTTTGTTTGGCATTGTCTATTGTGTAATCCTACAGCCAATTAAAGTCATCACGTTTATTACGTCATATTATTTTTGCTGTATTATGAATTGATTTCAAATTGTGTTGATTATTTGTTATAGATGCAGGACGGTTTCGGTACGTCGGATCCGTTCGCGTCGAACGCGGACCCATTCGCCGGCGATGCTTTCGCCGCACAAGACAATAAGCCTATTGAAGATGTAAGGATTGTTGATTATTATTTATAAGTTAGATTCTTATCATATTGTCATGAAACCTCTTCTTTGAAATTTATTTTGACTGTAGTAGAAGAATGTTTTAACGTTCAAAGATGTGTTTAAAATAACTTTTGACTAAGTAATCCACAATACGACGGTTAGATTTTTTTTGCAATTTCTATTGTCGTACATTTTCGTAGACATACTCCCAAAGATTTGGTTTTGTTGCTGACTTTGATTCCGATTTGAACAAAATCGAGACATGATCCAGTGTTATCAGCGGCGTTAGCTGTTGATTGAGCGCAGTTCGAACTCGCGTGACTGCAGGAATGACTCGTTGTCCTGAATTGACTGATAGTAAATAGTTGTGTCGGAGCGAGTGAGTGACGCGTGTGGTCCCGCAGGACCCGTTCGCGGTGCTGCACGCGCCGGCGCTGCCGCCCAAGCAGCACAAGACGCCGCCGCCGCGCCCCGCGCCGCCGCGCCCCACGCCGCTCAAGGTAACCTGACACGCTGCTGCTCACACTTACTTTTCTTTGTGAACTACGTTTTTTAACATGTTTGATACCTTAGAAAGTAAAACTGTGTTAAGAACTTGTTTATGAAAATAAGACATTATTTCTTCTCGTAGTTTTAATCTTTGTGAATGAATGACTTAATCCAGTTTTACTGAACATGAAATTTGGCTAAATAACTTTTACATTCAAATCAAAAAGCAATACAATACCGCATAAAAACTACCCTAATATAAATAAATATTATACATATTAGTCAAATTTTACATTCCCCCCAGTAAACTCAACATATTTTAAGCTAACGTTTTATTTTCAGATTTTGTTATTTTTATAATTATTTGAGGTTTATTTAACCCCGACCCCCGTAATTAGCCGCATGAGGACGACGGGTAGTATCGTCGATAAGCTAAATACTTTTTTTTTATTTTGATCATGCAGCAGAGAAAGTAACATGTACGTAAAACAGTATTACCGCACTAGTTACACTAGAGGATGGCATTTTATCGTGTTTCCATTGCTTCCTATTTTTTTTTTTTACGTAAAATGTCAATCTCAGTTGCGCTGCTGTTTGAAATTATGTTGCAAGTAATTGAAAGCTGTGCTGTTATCCGGTATATATTATGGCAACACAATTAATGAGCAAAGCCAATGTTTTTTTTACATATATCTAAACTTTTAAGAATACAATTTGAATTATTTGTTTTTATCTGCCACGTTTCCTTAATATTCCGAAGACCAACTATTAATTCTTAAAATAAGATTGTTGTGGCATAACGCCGTTTCGCTTGCACGATTGCAACTATCTTTCTTTAAGGATTAATGGTGGGCCTCCTAATTTAACAATAACAATATGGGCCAAAATCTAGTCTCTTGGACGAGTCTAGTGTACAGTAGTGTTGCCATGATACAGTATCGGTATTGTTTACTTTCTCTGTGGCCACTCCGCCTGTAGCCTGTCACGTTCGTTTGGTTCGCTGCCGCACGCTTCGCACGCTTATTACCTTCACAATACATCATATACATTTATTTCATTAACTCTGTCGGTTGACCATCGTTGATGCGTTGTTTTGAACGATTATAATTTAACAATATTTAATGAAAGTATTTAAATCATGTTTAGAAAAGAAATGGTTGTGTGATAAAGATTATCTTAAATTCTTTTTCTCTATGCAAAAAGTATAACTTAAAAATCTAGCAAGAATTTTGCAAAATTTGGATTACAGTAATTTAACTCACGCATGTTCAAAGATTTTCATACAAAAATCTCTATATAATAAATAAATAATAAATAATAAATCCTGGGACAACTCACACACGGTTATCTGATCCCAAGCTAAGCAGAGCTTGTGTTATGGTAACCAGACAACTGATAAACTTACTTATATATTTCTAAATACATACATATTATAGATAAATTACACCCAGACACCAGAACAAATGATCATGCTCATCACACATCATTTGTCCTGGGCGGGAATCGAACCCACGACCTCCGGTATAGCAGTCAGGGTCACTAACCACTAGACCAACAGGCCAGTCAAATATCCACTCACTGCAAGTTATGTGAGAACATTTACCCAAAAGATATATTGAAATGGAACGCATGTTCAGTAAGTAGAAATCAACCGACTCATACACACCAACACCATGGCTCATGTATTGCACGTTTTATTTATTTTTCCCGCTTTCTATGTGTGTTTTGTTTATTTATATTATTTTAGGCTCTATTTGCTTAGTAAGATGTACAATTAATATTTGTGCTGTGTAGTTACAATAACTCTTTAGAGTTCCCAGCTGGGATAATGTGGTCTAGATATATTCAAAGTAAATCGTCAAATGTAATATCAACTTATTTAATACTCAATCAAGTTTGAAGTCTACGAATATACGCTTGGCACCGTTTTCAGCGTATTAAAATTAAAGAAGGTCATTGTAGTTTAATTTCGTAAAGTCTTCTTCTTCTGCTGGTATTCGGTATACACGATTTGTAATCCTGATCAGAGCAAAATATTTAGTACCCTAATAAAACTGTGAAACAGGCAATAATTCAATATAATTGCTTTGTCAGTGCGCCCGAATGCTAGAGCTATATATTTGCCTTTGTCACTAAGAGCTGGGTGCTAGTAATGCTGTATGTAGGACGTTTAGTAAATGCTGTGCTATTTATCTATATCTATTTAATGTCGGTGTTCTGTATCATGCAGTTTTAAATATAACATTATATTTCAAAATTGTTGTTTATGATGATTACATTTTCGTCGTCAGAAGCTTCATTTTAACATTATTTTTTTAAAAACATTATTGATAAGTTTCTCATCTCTATGTAAAGCCTATATCTACACCGTATAATTTATTCAACGCATAATCTAAATAATTTATTAAATAAAAAACGTAATTTTAAACCTTTATTTCAAAATTATAAATGATGATCGTGTGGATCAAATATTGAATTAGTGTTGCATGCTAGTCGCTTGGTGTAGCGCCGCTAGTACATCGTCACCCCCACTCCTGGTTCTTATTGTTTCATTTATATTTATTTGTTATCATTTCTATTATATGACCAATATAACTCTACCTGTATATACCTATAATGATAATATTATGAGCACACCGCGCGACTTTTGTTATTATAAGTTCAATGTAACTGCCTTCCTTTTACTGTATGATTGATGTCTCGCGCTGTGCTCTACAAGTTCATGAGTCATGTAACACTTGTCCACTAACATGCTAACCACTGCTCGTGTGCTTGTCCCCACTTGCAGCGCTAAGCGGACGCGGCGGCGGCGAGGCTGACACGTGCGTACAATCTGTCTCTCTCCCACACACACGCTAGCCCACTCGCATCCCACTCACACACACTTTGTCGTCCAGACCGACCGCCAGGCGGCCATGGACTTCGCCGACGACCCCTTCAAGGACTACCGATACGAGGATCCCTTCAACATCGAGGACCCCTTCGCCGACGTCACCGACAGCAAGCGCAACGACCCGTTCGGCCGGCCGACCTCCGTGGCCGGCTTCGAGACCGACGACTTCTTCTCGGCCAGCGCCGACCTCAACGGCGGCTTCGCGCCCCCCGACAAGCGCAGCGGCCGCGTGTCCGCCCCGCCCGTCGCCTACGACCCCTTCGCGGGCCGCGCGCAGCCCAAGCTGGCCGCGGCCGCCAGCACCGGCAACGTGGCGGCCGCGGGGGGCTGGGCCGCCTGGCCCAACGACAACTGGGCCGCCGACGACGCCTGGCCCAGCGCGCCCAACATCCGCGCCAGCGACGCTTGGCCCGACGACGCCGCGCACAACAACACCACCACCGCCACCAGCGACTGGAAGACCGACAACTGGGCCACCAAGTCCGACAACTGGGCCGCCGACTGGGGCCCCACCGACTCCAACAAGAACCTCAACGAGACGTGGCCCTCCAACACGCTGCCGGCCAAGAAGGAGAAGTCCCCGCGGCGCGTGGCCTACGCGCGCTCGCTCGTGCACACGATAGGCGGCATCGGCCGCACCAAGCAGAAGGACAAGAAGGGCAAGGCCGCCGCCGCGGAGTCCGCAGCTACGGGCACGCTGCCCACGGAGGAGCAGCAGTGGGCGTGGGCGGCGGCCGAGTCGCGGCGGCTGCAGGCCGAGGCGGACGCGCGGCGGCGCCAGGAGGACGCCGAGCTGCAGCTGGCGCTGGCCCTCTCGCGCCAGGACAAGTGACCGCGCCCGCTCCCGGCACCCTATTTATTGCATTTGTAATTCGTCCATGTTTGTTTTTCGATATTTTTACGCGAGAGATTGAGGGCGAGTGTTAAATTAGAAGAGTAATTTATAAATAAATAATTATACATAATTATGTTGTTAATAGCTAAAGTTCAACGCTAGCGGATGGCAGGTCACGTGACGTCACTGTATTGCGCGCGAGATCTGAACACTCACTCTAATGATAAATAGAACTATGTTCAGAACGGCGAAGAAAATCGTACAGTGATGTCGTACAATCACAAGTGCGGCATCAATTTGAAGTCGTACATATTGAAGGTTAGCTTTAACCATGCATATTGTGATGAAGTTATGGTTACATATGCTTCAGGCAATGATTTAGAACTATATTTAACCACAGCTTGGCACATCACAAACTGAACGCGATCGCCATCTATCATGTAAGGAAACTTAAGGTATATGTATATAAATTTGATATTTCACTCGTTATGTTTAGTTAAATTGTTCAGCATTCCAAATTGAGGCATGTAGCCGTACGAGCTAGTGGTATGTAATATAAATTGCATATCAGACTCATGTGAATCATAATCGGGTTGCCCCTTTACTAGGGCCCATCGTATAGGTGTTTGTTTATCAAGTACTTACAAATAGTGTCAATGTATAATAGAAAAACAAGTTTTAAATACCCGTGATCAGTACATATTAAAAATATTGAGATTAAAGCATAGTCAGTTAATGTACAGTTTTTCTTTAAATATACAAAAACTAACTGGCCGTCATCTTGTAACTAATAACGAAACTGCAATAACGTCGACCGCGGGGCCTCGTGTATATGTAACTGCAGTTTGATAATAGAATGAATGTCATAAAGTCAAAGCAAATACGGTTCACTTTCCAATGGCAAACTAACGTCATAATTTGATGATTGATGCGTAAGTGATCAATAAAAAGATTGGTAGTTACGTGACTTTAAAATATCGACGTCAAGCTCAAAAATACACTTGCTAATGCTGAAATACTCTCGCTAGCCTCGTCGCGTCTGGACCCTAATGTATATTAATTTATTTCAAATGTTTATAATACAATAATAGTCGGGCAACCTCGATTACTAAATAAATATGGTCTATTACATAATATTCCGCTTAGGCGAAGGGGTTTTAGATAGAAAATGCAACATTATCCTAATTTTATTGATTTGATCGCTGACTGCAAATCAACTTAATTATAAAAAGTATACAAATTGTTTCGCTAGTCAATTTGATTATTGCATGTTGAGGGCTCGATCAAAGCGGTGTCTGGTCGTGGATGGTATGCGCAGTCGTCTTGTGGACGCGGTTATTGTGGCTCAAGTAAGACAAGTGCAGCTCAAGGTTACTTACAAGTACACATGATCATATCACGAAGTTAGGCTTAGCAACTTAGAAATGATGGTAGTTATATATATATATTTATGCACTGGTGTGTAATGGCATAACATTTAACCGTAATAACCGATTCACTTGACGACAGTTATAATTATAAATTAATTAATGTTAAAGTGTAATATATTGTTGTCTGCAATCGAGGCCTAATGACTTCCTCACTACATTGTATAGTCTAGTTGTAATGTTGGCATCACTGGCGTTGTCGGGATACTAACGACATACGTATAACAGTGTTACAGTCCCGACATGAACACTGACGCCCAAACTTATCAGTTAAATGTACAATGGCTACCAAATAAACTACTCTTTGAACAATAAATGTTGTTGAAACGAGTAATTATTTGTCGCGTCTTTATTGCTATTTATCAATTTAGATGGTTCAGTATAATCCCGTGTTAGATCGAGGCCACAGTGTAGTGGTCTCCGTCACTTTGTAAAGTAACCATTAATGTTCCCAGCGTAAAATAGTAACGTGCCACCCGAACTGGTTCTTATTGATATAAAGGTCTGATATTTATTTCTATTAAGGCTTCGATCTTTTTAGAGCCGAACAGCCAAAGATAAGAAAGCTATTGTTTTTGCTTGTTATCTTTATCTTGAATTACTAACGCTAAAGGCTCATCATCAAATACAATATTAAACTGTAAAATAATACAAAAAAATGCTTCGATGTTAATACTGATTAAATGTAAGTTACGATACGACGATGTAGGTGTAGCAATGGTTGCATACTGAAGAGATGGTAATGTCATCAATACATCTTTATATTAACATTCATCTTTATAAGGTCCACTCTGGCCTGGCATCTGGACAGCTGCAAGGTGGCCGTTCAAGTCCTTGTAACACCGTCTCCAGTGTGGGACCGCTGCTAACACCTGCCTACCCACTGGTACTTGTATATTAATCGCCGCATATTTTTTATTCGGCGCTATTATTGTTTATTTTGTATGTTGTATAAATAGTTATAATGTCGTATGTGATATGTGTGACATTGATTAATTTTCTCTTTAAACTTTTGTATTTTTTTTAATACTGTATACCTTTTTTATTGTTTTATGTATTTATTGTTCCTTTTTTATTTGCGGATATTTTGACTTTGGATCAAATCTGTGGACTGACTTCGTCGGCAAGTGTGATCTATGGATCAGTAGAGATTTGATCTGAAGTTTGAATATCCAAACTTTTACGTAGGTATAACATGGTATCATAGTATTAACGTGCAATACTTTACTGTCTAAACGAAGGTAAATTGTCAATGTTGCAGATACATTACTTGTTTTGTATAAAATGTGTGTGAGTTGTATGAAAATATTCCAGTGTGCGAGTATGTATGGCAAAGTACAACAAGGTTTGTGCAATGAGTTACTGATTATTTGTTAATATTATGTTCAATAGTTATTAAATTGTTTTAGCGACATTTTTGGTATACTGACGCAACTGTCATATAGAGGACCATCTTTTTTTTCATTTTTGGTTATTCGAAATGTTAATTGTAGGATTTTGAATATTGTAAAAAAGGTCATTGTTACTAGTTATATTGTATCAGCTATGTTAGTATACTGAGGTGTCTGTAATACGCTGTTCGCGGGTTATGTTCGTTCGCCGTTTTAAATCCTAATCATGAATGCATTGTTTCCTTCGGACGATATACTAAAGACATGCTTTATCTCGGAGTAACATCGCTGTAAGGTTTGGCGCTGTGTGTGGAATAACAGCTCTAACAGTTTGGAAACTCGTGTAGTTAGGCTTGCAATCGAAGCCTTTTGTTATACTTAATGAATGTCGCAACATACTCAAAGTACTAATCAATAATCATGAGACTTTCTACCCTATTCGTAAGTGTCGTAAAGATATATTTCGTTTGATACTCATCTGTTTGGTACGCTTATTGTGAATGATATCAACCAGTTTGGTTACTGTTCCCGTCCCCCTCTTTTGCTATTTCTTATTTATATCTGATATCCTTGTCCTCGCTTCAGTTGTTGTATCGGTATACAAGATCAACACATAGTCTCTTCGGTAGTGCCTTTCTCTAACTGTATTAATCGTTGCTAATTTGTACAACATCTTGTACTTCGAACATGAAAGGGGTCATCTGCGATTATCATAAAAGGATCTTCCGATAAATTATATAAAAAAGTAATTATGCTTCGTAAAACAACGCCGCGACGAATTCGGAACTCGGTCGTGGTGTTACCAAAAAAAAAGTTTCTACCAAAATGGTAGTCGATTACTTAGCTTGTATTACCAATGAATTAGCTGTGTAGTAGCAAGTTGTTTGCTTGTGTGCGCACGGGCCCAGCGCAGCCTCCCATACAATAACTACTTTAGTACACAACGCTTGCCGAGACATTTGTAAAAAAGTAAAAAAAAAGCTGTACCGCGTATGAACACTTATGACTTCTGCATCGTGTATAAGTAAAAATGTCTCCGCAAGCAGCGGTTAGTCAATAGGTTATAAATTAATGATGTAATTGTAAAGTAAACGTGTAACTATTAAATACCGATGCGTTTATGGGTATTATCCTAATGTTGTTATCTCTTTCTTAGGCGCTGTTGTTTGTGGCTCGGCGGGCCGCGCGGACCTCGCGCCTTCACTAGCGACTGTAGATACCTCGACATATGCATGCCATTTGTGTAGTGTAAATCTATGAAAATATTTAAAGCTGACGATGATTTTATCAAATTTCTATTACGTTGTTGATATTGAAGATATATATATTTTCTCGTAGTCAATTACTTTTTCTAATATATTTTTGTACGTTCATGTTATAGCGTCCGCGCGGTCCGGCCGACCCTTGTCTGTTATCAAGTATACATTATAATGTATGTACCTTTCCGTGATAGCCGAATAAAACTAAACTTTAAATTTCATCGTTGACGTGTATATGTGTATTTAAAGCTAAATTAAAATAAAGGAAGTAAATTTGATAAATACAGGTTAATGTAAGCTTAAGGCGGTAGTGACGGTGCGCGGGACCACTCGCCCTGTCTCCAGCTCCAAGTGACGTGTACAGTGACCGGCGCCAACAGTCTGCGCTCACCGCAACTGCTCAGTATTAGGAGGGACCGCGCGCCTTAGCTTGTTAGTATAGACAAATATATAATCGTTCACGTTATAGGAAGGTTATAGAGACCAGGATTGTCGCGCGACAGTATGCTGTTGGCTCGATAGCGGAGCGTAGCGTAGGCGGAGGACTGTTGAGTAGGAACCCTGAACAAGTAGACGACATCCCGAACGTTGAATTTAAATCTCCCATCGTTGTTGTAACTATTGTAACTAATATTATCGCGTATGAAGATGTAATGTTTCGTTAAGTCGGTGTACGCTCTCGTTTTATATGATTAGCGACTTACTCACAGCTTTTGTATGTGCAACGAATATGTAAGATGTTTTCTATTCATGTTTCTCGCTGTTTCTGTGAAACAGTACGACTCTGACGGTTGCGCGGCGGCTCGCGGCTGCGCCCACCTCCGCGCTATACTCTTGTTATCTGTTACAAATTATTTATACTATAATCTTTATGAAAGTTATTTTTGTGTTAATGTTTTCTCATCGCTCGTCGATAAATTCATATCTTTAAGAACAATGTGAAGTTGTTGTTCCTTATCGGTTTCCTGTTCTTACTTATTGTGTAGCAACCCAGATACTCGTTTGCGAAGCAACGTTAAACAATCTATTATTATAGTACAATATCTCATATCACGTTTGCTTTACTAGGGGAAGTATAAATGATTGTTCTGACGGTACAATAACTATCTAATAATAATCAAATTCTTGTGATTTAGCGTCGTATTTATATATATGTATATGGGGTCTTGCCCGCGACTGTCACAGCGATCACTCCGTAGCATGGGTGCTGATTGCTCTAACTCCGGTGACAAGACCACGACATGTTCGTATCTCGCGCAACTCGGCGGTTTATGCTATTAAAAACGAAATGGCATTTTTACATGTAGGGTAGCAGTAAACACGTAGGGACACAAGTGCCCGTCATGTGTATCCATCGCCTCGTATCTCTGGGCCTCTACGTCGAGCGAGTAGCCCATGTCGTCACTCTGTCGAGCCACATATCGCCTGCAAGCCTGCATGCGGCGCGGCTCAGCTTTTAGTTCGCGCTATTGTAAAACGACTGCATTTTTTACCAGAACACAATTTTGTTTTTATACTCGAAACTGATTTCGTACTATACAACAATAAGCTTATAAAATAATATCAATATATATAATTGTTTAATGCACATTGTTCTAGTAAAATGCAAGAATAGAAAATTCTACTAAATAAGTAACCTATATTGATTATATAAAATTAAATAAATGTTTATATAAAGTAAAAGTTGTGTACGTTTGTAACAATTTAGCGTGTACGACCAAATTATTGATTCATTGTCAGTCACGGCGGTTGCGACGTCGTGTCGACGGTACTAGCACCAACAACACGACCTAATGCTCATTTGTATCATTTCTTGGCTGTGTTTTGTTGCGACATTATTATTTTCCTGCAGCGCAGTGGAAGTTTTTGAATGATTATACTGGCAACACTGGCCGCTTTTCAACTCGCCACAAACTTAGTATTCAAGTTCTTGTAGAAAAATAATAATTTATTATAGATTTAATGAAACATTTGTAATAGATTTGTTGCGGATTTGAAAGTGGCCAGCTGTGAGCCCTTATTATAATTGTGTATTTGTTGTACTCGTATCGTGTGTATGAGAAGCAGTTGGTTTCAGTATCAGGTCGTGCATTCGTCATTACCCGCTGACATGTATTCACTGTATGGAACTATGATATTATATTAATATGAAAACAAACAATTCCTGAGATAATAAAAGAGGAAAATATTATTCAATTGTTTTATTTTATCAAAAGTTACACATCAAATTCATCTTAACTATTGTGAATATCATAAAAAGGTACAAGTTAAGGCATTACATCAATTACAATATCATAAAACATACATTAAAATCAAAAGAATACTATTTGAATACAAATTGAATGAGTTCAGACACATCCGTTAGAAAATCATTAAGCACAGTCAATACAATAAAAACACACAAAAAATACAGCCACCCTGGACGCCATTATAACCATAAAATTGTTTGATCAAAAATGAAAAGTCAAAAAAATATTGAATTAATACTATTGAATTACAAAAGTGAATTACAAGAATTTCAAACAATGATTATTTCAAAGGAAGTTATTGGAACAAGCATGGCACTTCCAGTCAGGTGAGCCGCTGAACACATACAATTAAAAATACAATTAGGTACTAATGATGAACATCAATTACTTATAATAATGTCATAGGCTTACAAAGAAATGAAAGTGATGTAAAATGATATTCGGAGGCTTGTTGACCTTATTTGAGGACTCCCCAGCGCACGTAGTCGTTGATGACTCCGTTCAGCCTCTCCTTGTAGAGCTCGCTAGTGTTGCTGACGGAGAAGTCGGTTATCTCCATAGACTCGTTCACTTTTGGAGCCTTATCGGTGTCCACGGTGATCACCGGCAGAGTGAACACAGCCAGGGCCAGGCCGAATGGAAGTTTCTAAAGAAAAAAGACAAGTATTTATAAAATAATCTATATCACATTTCAATATTTATCAAATCATTTTTTTTTTCTTTAATTGAAAACTAATCGTATTCATGTCTGCATTGTGGACTCGCTTGTTTATGCCCTTTTTTAGCAAATAGATTATAAAAGGAAGCTAACTGAATCAGAACAGCAAAACGTACCTAGATAAGTACGTGTGCTAACGGAAATAGACAATCAGAGTAATCGTTATACGACCGTTGTACCTTGTCATTTTAAAATGTATTGTTTAAATTGAAGGTTGCGCTCATTTTACAAAATTTATGTAGGTAATTAAGGATAGGTAGGACAATGATTTATTAATTTTAAATCTTTGAGCGTAGATTTATAAGGAAGGCTCATAATGTCTTCCTGAGCAACTTAGGGTAGATAAAAATCTTTAAGTTAGGTTAAATAATGTTTTTTTTTTGCTACAAAACGTGTTATAATATGTTGAGTCAAACATAATGAAATTATTAACTAAATCGGTTTATCCATTCCAAAATAACTATGAATAGAAAATAACTAACAAAAAAAAACATTCAGTGGAATTGAGAACCACCTGTTTTTTGAAGACGGATGAAATAAGCACATGGGGTATGATATTAACTAACCTCTTTCAGCTCCTCATCGAAGTTCTGGCGGGAGTATATTTGGTCGGGGTTGAGGTGCAGCCTCTTGAGCGCGGCGCTGAGCTCCTGGTAGTAGTGGTCGATGAGCTTCTCGTAGTACTGCGCGCGGAATTGCTCGTCGGAGCCCGTGAAGATGAAGTACAGCAGGTCGGTGACCGGGCTGCCCCCCTGCAGCGTCTGCAGGTCCACGATCTTGATGTCCACCTTACCAGTCTGCGAAAGAAACACCAAGTTAGATAAGACTGAAATTAGTAATATGGATATTTTTGTAGTTGTAGTTTTTGTCTTTAGGTCAATAGATAGATAGATCAGTTTCCAATGCTCTCTCTGGTAATGAGAATTAAGTATGTGCCGCAATTATAAGTTTAAAATATAGCATTTCAACTGCCTTAAATAAACTTACTTTATAAGGATGTGACATCCTTATAAAGTAAGTTTATTAAATACCCGCTAGAAAAAAAAGATTAATTAGGTAGAATAACTTACGCGTTGGTACCTAATCATTAAATTATTAGGTCTATAGTCACTGTGCCCTATCACTACGCCGCGAGAGGTCTTATAAAGCGCCTTGAAGTCGTCCTGGTCGAAATCCTTAAAGTAGTCAGCTACTAGAGCCTTGTGCTTGTCTTGAACAACGTCCACCGCCCGACTTATTATCCTGGAGTAGTATGTCTTCATGTCATTTTGGTCCAGCTTATATTCAAATTTAAGTTTACCGACTACTTGTTTGAAGTCGTCCGGTCGACATTTTGCGTACGAGAATGAGAGGGCGTGCATCTTGGCGAGCTCCTCGACGGCGCGCTGGGAGTAGTGCCACGTGACCGACTTGAACCGGTTATACGACTCGTAGCCCGCCATCATGAGGTCCTCTAGCACCAGCGTCTCCTCGTGCTCTTTAGGATGGGCGCCATACAACTTCGGGAACAATAGTTTGTATTCGTCTTCAACTTTGTGCTCCTCTTGCAATTCCTCGTAGATTTTCGCCAGCTTGGTGTAAGCGAAGTGTTCGGTCTCGTAGATGCGCGGCGCCTGCGAGCGCATCTTCTCCCCGATGGCGGCGACCTTGGCGAACAGGTGCAGCACGCGCTCCTGCTCGGTGAGACGCACGCGGTACAGCTTCGACGTGTAGTGCGCGCCGCCCGTCGACACCGGATCGATTTTCAAATCATAGTTAACGAACTTTTGTTCCCCGGCTATTCTCTTCAACAGATCGCTGAAATGCGATTCTACTGTATGTATTTTAGGTTTCGTTGAAATAAATCTGATAGACTTGGCGAGCCTCAGGCACTGCATTTTTCAAAAGTTTAAGTATTGTCGTTAAGCACGTCGGCACGTTGGCACGGTGATACACCTGGTCGCCAATGATGCGCAAAAGAGTGAGCTTGTTACCAAAACCGATATTTATTCAACGTGTGAATGAATGAACTTCGAACATGAACGCGAAATATTGGCAGAGATTATTATTTTTTGTCAAACTACCTACATTTTCACAATACTTCGGCTGTTAACGACTTATCCCGTATCAGAATAAACAGGTAGGGAGGAAAGAATGTAATGATGTTTGAGGTCTACCGACACGAGTGTTAAGTTAGTTAATTAGTTGGTTACGTTGATAAAAACTAATTTTATTGTGTAATTTAAGCTATTGTATTAGGTTAAAAATAACCACCGAAAACTTAGTTCTATCAAGTTTTAAGTATTCTCATTTATTTCAATCAATACAATTTGTTCGAAATTCAGTTTGTACTTTTTTTTACATTATGTAATTTTTTAAACTATTTAGTAAGATCACCAGCAACGTTAATTCAAACATATTATACTGGCCAATCACGTAGCACTCACCTCGAGCACTCTGTGCATCAAGTTACTTGGTTTGTAGTCCGCGTGGACGAGGACGACGTGAGACATAGGCGCGAAACTATTAACTAGGACGTTCTTCAGTCTATCATTCAGATACCTCTGTAGCTTTTCCAGGTGTTCAGGGTTTGCATACTTCATCGCATCAGCCAGTCCTATCTGCTCAAAGTAAACCATAGCAGCTTCATTCCAATCCTTCTTGACATAAGTTACCACTGAGTCGAATTCCTCGGGGTTACTTTGGCGATATGCAAAAGAAAGTGAATGGAGTTTAGCCAGTTCCGTTATAGCCGTCGCTGCATAACTCCAGTCTACGGACTTGCGTCTGTCGAACACATCGTATCCTTGCGCCATCAGGTTCTCCAAAATGGCGGTCTCCTGAGGTCTGGTTAGGTCGAAGCCGTAGCTTTTCGTGAACCTCAATCTGTGTTCATCTTGCAGATCATTCTCTTCTTCCAAAGCTCTGTAAGTGTTCCACAGCGTCGTGTAACAGTAAGCTTCGGTGTAAAAGAACGATGGGGGCATAACTGCTCGTAAATTTTCACCAATGACACTCACTTTAGCAAATATATGCAGATCATCTTTATTTGTTGCACTTATGACAGCTGTGTATAGCTCCGACGTTATATTTGCACCGCCACATAACAATTCCTTTATATCTATTTCATAGTTTTCATAATGCTTTTCTTCTGCTATTTTATTTAGCAGTTCCCGTAATGTTGGTTTCTTGGTATCCATGAGTTAGTTTGGCCGTAGACAGCACAAAGAGTAACAGACTACACTAGGGGAGCTCTCCTAACAAACTGAATGACACGGTACCGTTCAGCAGGAAGTCATTATTGATTCAAACGTATTTAAGAATAAGTGTACTCTTTATGTGCAAACTTCAGTCGTATGCTTTGCCTCAAAGCTAATGATATATAAATTAATTAAAGGCAGTAGACACGATATCATGTCATGGTTAACACTAGACTAGGCTGCTGACGTGATTTGGGAACACAATCAGCTTTGACTAATTGTTTAAAAATAGATATTGAGGCTCTGGCCACATATGGGTTCGATTTGCCATCGCGGTTTATTCCCGCTAATTAATTATAATCTGTGAACGATTAATTAATAGCTCTCGGGTAAAACCCGACTGCAATCCAGCTTAAATTTTGTAAACACTAGTCCTTAGCTGTAGAAGTGTATATAAGTACTAGATGCCTAGCCCGCAATATCGTTACAAGTGGAAGATTCGCATGACCTCGGTCTATCCGACCCCTCTTCCGTTGTACCGTGCCTAGTTTCCGAGACTATACAGGCACCGTCGAACATAACTGGTACCTAATCATATTCGAAATGAATGTGCTGCTGGGGAGTTTGTTGCGCCGTTTCTTCTCTCACAGCAAAAGCACTTAGGAAGCGGTGAAGGGTGGGCGAAACTGGGTGCTGTCCAATGTAAATGGTGCTGACCTTCAAAAAGTGCTACTTAGTAGCCTAATTTGAATAAATGAATTTTGAATGATTGATTGATGTAAAGAAAGCGGATATATTCAATAACTCAGGAGCTATAGTCATGGTTATTAATACGATCATGTTGTATTGTAAATATGTAATTAATATAGTAATATTATGTTGTTGTGAATAAATATTGTAGTTTAGGAGGTCAACTACAAATTGTATTTAGCTAAATCTTAGTAAAAAATAAATGGACTTTATTTAGACACAAATCATATTGTGTTTTCGAAAGAACATCAATAGATAGAATATTGAAAATGGTCGCTAGACGTCTACTGACATATATGTACTAATAGAATAATCAAAGTCATTATTAAACTAATTAGATGTCCCCAAAAGTTATATTTTGCATTCATAACAAATTTAACACAACACTAATTCCTGTTATAAGCATTCCAATGGTTTGTTGGCGTATCAATTAATTTCTCTGCCTGCTATACCAGAGATCAAGGTTCGACCCCTACGCAGTACAAACATGATGATGTGTTTGTTCCAGGATCTGGGTAAACTTATTAAAAAAAGACTGTCACGATGTTGAAACGGAGGATTTTTATGTAAGTTAGCATATTTTGCATCTAGGTCTGATAAATCGGTTTCTATCTAGTTTCATACCTAGGTGTAGGGGCAGGCTAGTGCTAATAAGGGTTGCCAACCCCCAAACGTTTTTGCACACCAGAAATTCCCTAGACATATCTAATTTATTTTGCAAAACAACATCTACCGCGACAGCTAGGATCAATTTGCATTTATTTATAGTTACTATTGTACAGGCTTTGTTTAGTTCGGACTTGGAGGCAATGAGCGATTCACAGTTTAGGGTATGTACAAGCAGCTACTTCAGTAAGTACTAGATGGATAACAATATCAATTTGATAATTATTTCTTTTTGTACTGAATGAATTAGTAATGGAATATTCTTTTAAAATAGGAATCCACTGAATTGCATTATAGTCGTCATAATTTCTATAAAAATGCTCAGTTTTATGTCAAACTAGCTTTTCGCCCGCGTCGAGGTCGGTTATATCGCGTTTCCAAGAGAACTCTTCAAAAGTCCGGGATAAAAACTATCCTATGTTATTTCTCAAGGTCAACTCTATCTCTGTACCAAATTTCATTAAAATCAGTTCAGTGGTTTAGACGTGAAAGCGTAACAGACGGAGTTACTTTCACATTTATAATGTTTGTAAGGATATGTTAGAATAATTAATCTTGTTCCATGCCCTTGAATGTGGCTCTTACTCCTATGGATTGTAAAGACGTATTATATTTGTAATGATAGAAGAGAGACATAGAAGTTCATTTCCATGTGGGTTTCGGTATTATAAATTACAAACTTAAAAAAATGTGTCAATTTACTCAAACGATTTTTTAAACACAGTCACTGGCCAATAGTCAACATGTAACGGTTATAAGTTCTTTGTAAAAACTGGTAACACCTTGTCAACACAAGTGCTTGTGTTTTTTTTATAAATAAATAATAATCACTTCCGCATAGAATAATCAAACGAGCGAGTCTCACGCAACATAATTACGTTAATGTTACCCAAATAAATCTATTTCGTATTTGTAATGGCGTGATAGTAAGGAGAATATATTAAATTCTTCTTTTTCTTCGTAAAGAAGAGAGTGTACTTGCCTCCGTGTACCTGTGCAGCAAGTTGCTGCCCCGGTAGTCCCCGTGCACGAGCACCGGCCGAGCCGCGGTCGCGTAGCACTCACACAAGATATTATTCATGTACTTGTCTAGAAACGTCTCGAGTACATCTCTATACTCTGGCTTAACACATTTCAAAGCACTATCCTTTGCAGAATTCTCCATTTCAGCATTAACACCTGGTTTCCAAGACTTCTTGAAACGATCTAAGGCTTTTTCAAATTCAGCTGGTCGTTTTTCGCGGTAGGCATAGGAGAGTGCGTGAAACTTTGCTAATTCTGTGACTGCCGATAAAGCGTACGCCCAGTCAAAGGAATGAAACCTGTCGAAGTCATGATATCCATGCGCCACCAGGTTCTCCAGCACCACTGTCTCCTGGTAGCGCGTGGGGTCGCCACCGTAAAACTTCGCGAAGGCTATCCCATCCTCCACGGTCAGCCCACACTCATTCTCCAATTCCTTAAAAGCCTCCAGTAGATCCGTATAACAATACATTTCCGTGTCAAAGAACGACGGGGGATAATTCTTTCGTATATTTTCGCCCAAAACAGACACCTTTACGAAAAGATGAAGATCTTCTTTAAGTTTGTTAACGTCTATAATATCCACGGTATACAGTTTCGACGAGTAGTTGGCGCCGCCGCTAGATAGCTCGTTGATATCAATAGTACAATTGTTGAAGGCATTGTTTGTTGCGATGTTATTTAACAATTTTTGAAGCGAGGTCGACATGGTTCCTGTTGCGGTGTACTATGATAGTCGGCGACTAGCGAGCGCGGCGCCGAGTTCCAACTGCGTGGCGCTGGCGGGCCGCGGGTTCCCGCGAGTTACCTCGAGGTTATCATATCACTCACATGACAAGGACGATACCTTAGTCTAGTGTGCAGTGGGTTAGTAGAGTGAGCATCCACTGCTATCGAGTCGACACTTAAAACGTTATACAATATCTATGTACAACCAACAATACAAAAACGAACACTTAATAAATAAACAATGTTGCACTTTCTTGTATATATTGTTCATATTTCGTTTTAAGTTAAAATAACAGTTTTAATCTAATCATTAATCAATTAAGTAGTAATTCACGATTAATGTTTTCAAATTATTTTATAGAAAGCATTTTTCTCAAATAACATCGCGTCCCAATAACACGCAGTATTATTAGATAATATTAAACAACTTTCGTAACATGTTGATAGCAACCATAACATAATAACAACAAGTTAATTAGCATCATCATAGTTATGTAAAAACAGCTGATTCCCATTTAAACATCATCTAAAACAGTATCTACAAATAGAATTGGCGCTAGAAATTGTAAAGACATCATTATATTTGTTACGTAAGAGTTTCCTTGTGGCGAGTAGCGGCGCGCGGCGTGGCCGTGAATACTCGAAAAGAGCCTCGACCCCTGTGCGATGCGCGTGCGCACGTGCGCCTGCGCGTCATCTCTTAGCTAATAGTGGAGCCAAATCGAACTTCAACACGACGACGGCCTACTTATTATACGATATTGATTTAGTGTTTTTTTTACTGGAGTCCCTTTTGGTTTTGTAAAAAATAACCACTATTTCTCTCTTGATAATTTTAAAACAGGATTCAAGTCATTTTACGTGAACTATGTGTCAAAGTACCCACGGAGTATCTACAGTGTATGAGATGACGCCCAGTTAGCCTTACCTCGTCTACTTTATGCATGATGTTGCTCCCCCTGAAGTCTCCGTGCACGATGACGGGCCGGAAGGAAGGCGGAGTGGTCTTGATCACTATCTCCGTCATGGACGACTCGTAGAATCTCGCCAGCTGCTTCTTGTGCCTGTTGTCGACGTGCTTCAGCGCATTCTTGATAGAACCTTCAGCCATGACGTCCAGCGAGCCCTCTTTCATCTCCGCCCTGAGTTCGGCTAGCACAAGCTTGAACTCCTCCGGGTCCCTCTCGCTGTAGGCGAAGGAGAGTGCGTGCAGGCGCGCCATCTGCGTCACGGTGGCCTTCGCGTAGTCCCACTCCACCGACTTGAACCTGTCGTACGAGGAGTAGCCTGCAGCCACCAAGTTCTCCAGTACTATGGTCTCCTGGTACTTCGTGGCGTCACATCCATAATACTTCGGGAATGTCAACCTGTGTTCCTCTGCCAGACCATTTTCTTCTTCTATGTCCTTGTAAATTTTCGCCAGTTTATTGTAGACAAAGCTTTCAGTGTCGAACATTCTTGATCCTATACCTTCTCGAATTTTGTCCCCGACAATGGTTATTTTAGCAAACAGGTTGAGATCTTCTTTATCTGGGCTTCTTATAACAGCTGTGTATAATTTTGAGGTGTAGTTGGCGCCACCACTCGAGAATCCGTCCACAATCAGTTCGTAGTCTACATAGCCCTGCTCTGCTGCTATATTGTTCAGTAGAACGCGTAATGATTGCTCCCGGCTGTCCATTGTTGTGTTTCTGAAGCGTACTGGCACTGAGGTAAGTTGTCAATGGATATTTAAGATATTCAGCTATTTATTGATAAGCGAATTCAAGGTTTGCATTATCTATATCTAGCTATCTGTTTAACACTAAAACTAGTGAAGCACTGTATGTTCGTTATATTACAAAATGTTGTATGTTATTATATGTGGGTACTTCAACGTCAAACGCTTAAGTTGTGAACGTTATTTTTGTTAAATTACCGGCCAGTCCGTGTGCCACTGTCGCGGAAAAACGAATGAACGTGTTTAAAAGTGAGTTTTGATGATATAAGTTAGTTCACAGTCATCACTAAAGGTACGATAATCTATGGTAACAGAAACAAGACGTAGAACATTATCTATGCATCGCATAATGTGTATATACCTACAGTCCATCGATCTAATAACATGGTCTGTGGTAACACAAGTTGCAATGAATATTATATTCTTACGGAAAAGTATGATCTATGAGTGTATTATAAGTATTGTACGACTTTTTATAACAATAAGCTCTATTCACCCTACATTTTTTCTCGAAATCAATTAAATAAACAAGTGAAACCGAGATTAAAAGTTAGTATCACAAAAATATTTGGTGACCTACAAAAATGTTACAATGACACACATTGGGTCGTTCACCTACAGATTATGTTTGCCTCACGTTACCAAAACCTTATCGGGGAACGAACTTTTATCAGATATAATGTAGTTCAAGGAAACTGATATCTAGAATTATGACGTAGATACCTTTGTACTTTGGGCTAGGCACAGGTGTTGGGGTTCTGTAAAACTAGGTCAAGGTTCTGGGAATATTCCTTATGTTATAGTACCTTTGTAGCAATGATGAGGAAAGGGTTGGTTTGACGTAGACATGAATCTTAAAGACCCTGCTGTTATGAACCCCTGTAGTATTGACCGTCGTCGTCATGTCGTATTGACAGGATCAACCGCTATTATATACGTAAGGTGGTTCGATCCAACCAATACGGTTTGAAAGACCATTAAGGTCTGGTTTGGAACCTGACACCTTTAGTGGCTTTAGTCGATGCTGATTGATTGATATTTATTGAAAAAGTGGGATTGTATGATAGATACTGAGAATGCGGTATGAATGTAATTCGTATACGATTATTGGCCAAGTAAAAAAAATGCTCGTAGATAAAATGCTGACATATTGATGAGAAATTGTGGTATGCACCCCATTATAAAATCCATATAATTTCCGGGCCCCATGCCCGGTGCGACACAATTACTTTAAATGTGCTTTTCTATCGAAGTCCTCGATATTTTTGAAAGCAATCCCGTTTGTCCGTCGACTATAGGGAATGGAAAAGCCTTCCGATGATTTTGCCCCTTCGCCTTCTTCAGAGGGTATGTGGATGAATAAATTAGTGTGATTGATGAAGTAACCGTTTAATTTAACCGTGTTATGTCTAGTATTAAATAATACTTTAAACACTTCGTTTATTGAGCTAGCTGACCCAGCAAACGTTGTTTTGCCACACACATGAGTTCTAGGGAATAAAAATAAGGATTCTTGAAAAATATATTGCCCACAAAATTTCCTGAGAATCGGTCGAGTTTCGGAGAAGTTCAATTTTGTACACTGTGACACGAGAATTTTATAAATAACAGATTAAAATTGTTTATTCGTAGATAACAGGTCAGCCTTGGTAATTTATTATCATATTGCGTTGCGGTAAATTGCTATTTGTTCTCATTGCGATGCGTTTGCTCGCAACATTGCAAACTAGCATTAGTATTAATTTTACGGAAATTTTCATTTTATAGCATTGTACGTAACGCTTGAATTAAAAAGAACTACATTCATACCTAAACTTTCTGCGCAACTGCTATCATTAGTTTCGTTTTTAATGTTTTGGTGTTCAACCATATGACTGGGTTTCTTAAACTTAGTTTCGAAACCAAAGTTCATTCGTAGTGCGATGAACTCGAGCTTATATAATGGTTGTTGATTATTATAATCTCGGGTCGGAGACCTCGTGACGTGGCCAAGGTTATTGTTTATCTGCTTCCTTGTCGCATTAGGTCACTGGCGACAGCGGCAGCGACATAAATCGTGGTAATAATTATATAAGTAAAACTATGTTTGTATGGTCGCCTGTCAAAGTCTGTTGAAGTTATGTTGTTGAGTTTGTTGCGCCGTTTCTTATTCACAGCCAGAGCACTTAGTAAGCTGTGAAGGGTAGGCGATACGGGGTTCTATCTTTATAAGATGATTCTTTAACGTTCAAAAAGTTGAATATGGATTTTGAATTTGTATAGTTACTGACGTAAGATCTTACCTAAGTGTGAATACATTTTTTCTTGTTGATCTAGGTCAAAGTATTTCACATTTGTTGGACTATGTTACCGATGATTTCTTTCGTCAACGTGAAAAAATAAAGTATAGCTTGAGGTACGCTTATAGCTCAATCTAATAAAGTATTTTTATAGTAAACCGAACTTAGTGACCTCATCGCGGTCAATGCTCTAAAACTATTTGAACAAAAAACCAATAAGGAAGTGTTGTGGGTTAATCCTAGTCTCTTGTTTGACCTACAAAATGTCCGCATTAATCAGTTCGTTAACCCCGAGGTTAACTGCCAAAATATTATGACACGGCGATTTTTTATCAGTTTTTATTTGGCCGGGGTTAGAGACCGACTAACGCCAATGTGACTTATTGAAGGCCGTGTGTTATCTCTTCCTCCTCTTATCGCTTTGATAACACTGTGTCAGCTTTATTGTGTTTGCTCCCGATTTATCTGCATGTTTTCTTCTTGCATTGTTTTTAGGGCCAAGAAAATTGAAAACGTTTAACTGGGGAAGCCATGTTGAGAAATTAAAGGCATTGGCGCGAAGTGGTTTCGAAAGGAAAAGCCCCAAACACGAATGTTTGGTGTCATAAGCGTTTCTTAAGAGTGAAATAAGCCATTTATATGGAAGATAAGTCCGTGCATGAACGTGCGGGAAAAGGTGCACTCATTTCTTTACTTTATATAGCTATGGGAACTCAACGCCGAAGAAATGTGAACATGTACGGGGGAGAGATAGGCAGCAGGACCCACAGATTTCCAGCAAAGGAAGGAGAATAGGTGGATTTCATAATTAAAAGTCTGAAACTCGGAGTTTCATTTGATTGTTTGCCATCCGGAAAATACTTTCGTACGCATTTTGCCGAACAGAGCGCCGAGCCTTCGCACGAATGCTACATTACAAGGGAGTAATTAAAAAATAAACAAGGTTTTCTTAATCATAAGCTGATACGGCGGTGGCTTCGCAAGCCAAACTCGCGTACTCCGGTTGGTTACGAAAGTAGTCGGGCAATCTCAATAAACCGGAGCGAGAAGACCGTTCTGTACATTCTCTCTCTTAGGACGAATTATTGTTACAAAATTTCTAGGAAATGAAGTGAACTATATTGTTTTGCATCATATAGTTGTTGATAAAAAGTATAATCTAAACAAGTTATCAAAATACTTTATACCTAATTTGTCTTTATCCGTACACTAATATTTTTAAAGATAAATTGCATTAAAATTTAGCAGTGGGGTAGTTATGTAATTGTGTTGTAATAATTATATCAGAGAGTGACGTAGCGCGTATGTTCTATTCGGTGTATCTTGGTTATATATGTATGTTTGTGGAACAAAATAAAAAATAAACTCGCATCCTATAATTTGCAAGACATTGCCTAAAATAAAAATACACTTTTGAGCTATCCTATTGTGTACTTATCAATAAAGGAGGAGAGGCACAAAGGCGAGGAAATAAGAAAGTGCTCGCGACCCATTCATTTTTCATAAGGTACCTATGTTTATTTTTGTTTTTTGTACTTATTCCTTAATTGTAAAAAATACATCTTTTAAACTAGATAACATGCTTTGAAATCATGATGTAAGAGAAACTGCGATTTGAGCTTTTTTTGAAATTTTCTTTAGGCAAGCAAGAAGTGGACGAAACGAAATTATTTTCTTACAATATTATAAAGAACAATGCTTATAAAACCCAAGCCCATCAAAAGAGAAGTTGCTCAAAATATAGACAAAAGAAATAATTAAAAGCGCCTGACGAAATCATTGATTGTAAACTTGCTATTCGAATTATTACAGGCGTAATATAATGAAACAGCAAATGTATCGTATAACGCTTTAAGATGTCAGTCTGGGCATGAAAAGAAAACAAACAGACAAACGCAATACGCGTATTTAATTATTTACTTTTACCTACCTTTTAAGGTGCTTTTTTTGCTTCAAGCCTGTGTTTGGGACTTCATAAGCATTTTCCTTTGTATAGAAAGAGCAACATATAGGTAAGTAGGATTTTATTTTGGAAAAGACAAGACATTCTTGGAGAATGTTGAGTTTGAATAAGTTGGATAGTCAAGTGGTTGAGGTCACCACGCCAAACGACGTGTCGCCAGTGCGATCCCCACATTGATGAATGAATACTAGTTTTGAGTCTGGTTGCAGGTGAAACCGCCCGCGAGCGCGACACAAAGATAAAATTCTTTATTGCGGGAGTCGCTCTTTGGTTTTTAATTTTATCCCAATGAGGAATTACTACTATTCCTGTTTGACTATAAGGCATTTATAACCGTTGAAATAAGAGCTTGTAACAACTCACCGATAGCACTCTGTGAAGTAAGTTACTTCCCCGAAAGTTTCCGTGGATGATGATAGACCGGAAAGAAGGTTTCGGCGGGAACATATCGATGTTGGACATTATCGTCTTCCGGAAGTTCTCGAAGAGTACTTTATTTTTGGGTTGGACATTGTCCAGCGCAAGCTTGAACGATCCTGTGGCCATCTTTTCAAGTCCATCCTTTGGCACTTCAAAGCAAAGCGTCTTTAGAATTTCTTTGTATTCCTCAGGGTATATTTCACTGTATGCGAGTGACAGCGCGTGCAACTTCGCCAGCTCGCTGACTGCGGACGATGAGTACTCCCAGTCTATGGACTGAAGTCTGTCGAAGGCCGAGTATCCGTGAGCCTTAAGGTATTAGTTTTCCAGAACTAATACCTCTTCGTGTTTTCTGTCATAGTATCCAAAGTACTTTGTGAACTTTAGCCTGTGGAATTCAGGCATTCCACATTCTTCTTCAAGAGCCTCGAAAGTTTTCGCCAGTTTTGTGTAAACGTAATTCGCGCCGCCACTTGATAAATCATTTGTAATTAATTCATAGTTTTGATACAAATGTTGCTCCTTGTGCTCCATTTTTGGCTTCTCTTTGCGCACTGAGCTGAAGTCTCGCGGGAATACAAAGATATTCGAGTATTTATAGATAACTGCATTACAAGCTAGCCTGACGTAAAGTTAAGCTTATCAAGAATTTAGTACAAAATAATTGCTTATACCTGTAGATAGCCAAACCGACAACTACGTCTTGAAAAGATATCATCAGAGAAGACTAACCCTGCTTTTACGAGGAAAATGTTTGAGCCGCAAAAATACTCAATTTTGTAATTTCACTAAATTATTTTCATTCGTTTTGTAAAGGATGTTCCTCAACATGTGACGGTAATTTAAATATCTAACCTAGGAACCTCGGTAGGTAACTTGGTTTTAAGCAAAATTGACAAATGTCAAGTAAAACAAGGTTTGCATTATAATTAAATAGTATAACTTACCGGATGCACTCTGTGCAGCAAGTTGTTTCCGCGGAAATCTCCGTGCGCGATCACGGGCCGAAATGTTGGTGGCTGCATTAATATAACCTTTTGGCCCAAAAATGAGTTTATATAGTTCGCCAGTGATTTCTGGTATTGAGGCTGCATATTTTTCAGTGCAGTTTTTAATGTCGAACGGACAAACTTATCCGTATCAATTAGGCTCGACTGATCATTATGAATTTCTGCTAAAATACTTTTGAATTTCTCCGGGTATACTTCACTGTAACCGAGTGACAGCGCGTGAAACCTCGCCAGTGCCGTGAAAGCTGCCGACGCGTACTCCCAGTCTATGGATTTGAATCTATTGAAGGACGAGTATCCACGAGCAAACAAGTTATCCAAGACCAATATCTCCTCGTTTTCTCCATCGTAGAACCCGTAACACTTAGCTAACTTCAGCCTGTATTCTTCAGGCAAATCATTCTCTTCTTCAAACACTTTAAAAGTTTCACAAATTTTTGTGTACAAATAATGCTCTACACCAAACACATTCTTTCTATATCTCTTCATATTTTTCCTGTAAATCGCCATTTTAGCAAACAGGTGTAAATCATCTTTATTTTGCTCTCTTAAGATCACGGTGAATAATTGTGAGTTGTAATTAGCGCCGCCACTTGATATTTCATTTATAATTAGTTCATATTGTTTGAATCCTTGTTCTGCGGCTACTTTGTTCAATAAATCACGTAAGTTTTGTTCCCTGCGCTCCATTTTTGCTACATGCGTACTGAGGTAGACTATCGACGGGAAATCAAGACGTTCAGTTATTTATAGATTAGCTAATTGCATGGTAGCCTGACAAATTGTGAAAAGAAATTATAAAATATGCAATATGCATGTGAAAAGGAAACAACTGCGAGAGCGAGACGCTTACCAAGGATTTAGCACAGAATAACAGCTTCTCGAAAAAACACCATGATCATTAGTTAAGATTAGTTCTGCTAAAGTTAACTTAAGTAATTGCTTAAGTCAACTTTCTACAAATTTGTAATTTTGCATTAGTTGAACTTATCCCTTTCGTAGGTACATAAGTACATATGTAAATATGTTGTAGTAACTATCGTGCGACTGATTCATTATTAAATAATGCAACGGTTAACTTACGCGGTTTAATTTCAGGAGTAGAGTTGAGTATTGAGTATTACACTTGATACAATGTGTTCAACTTGACACAGCCGGGACACTAATTGTTGTGTGTAAGATACATATATTAACGAAATAAGGTTGAGTTACATTGAGTACTTGAGTACTAAGTTGAGCTGTATAGTGTTGTAGTCTAATAGTACCATAACACGTTCATAACAAATTTATCCACGCAAAATTAATTTCGCATTTTTTTTTAATTTGATTCATTCTAAAGGAATCATTCACTAGATTTGAAACTTTTGACGATTGTTATGCTTGTGAGTAAAGATACCTGTATAATCAAATAAAACTTATAGCATTGTAACTTACCGGATGTACCCTGTGCAGCAAGTTGCTTCCGCGAAAGTCTCCGTGCACAATCACTGGCCGAAAAGAGGCTGGCTTCACTAATGTGAAATTATTGTCCAAATACGTATTCAATATGTTCTCCAGGGACTTCTTATATTTAGGCTGCACAGTCTTCAGTGCAGTTTTAATCGTCGCCCCGAAGACACTGTCAAAGTCGACTCCACTCAAATCCATGAAAATTTTCGCTACAATTTTTTGGAATTCCTCAGGGTATACTTCACTGTAACCCAGCGACAGCGCGTGGAACCGCGCCAGGTCTCTGACTGCTGAGGACGCGTACTCCCAGTCTATGGATTGGAACCTGTCGAACGGCGAGTATCCTTGAGCCAACAAGTTATCAAGGACCAATATCTCCTCGTTTTCTCCGTCGTAGTACCCGTAATACTTTGTGATCTTCAGCCTGTACTCCTCAGGCACATCATTTTCAGCTTCAAATGCCGCAAAGGTTTTGAAAATGTTTGTGTAAGCAAGTTGTTCAGTAGCAAACACACTGATGTCCATTTGCTTCGTCAACTTTGCCGGCAGTATCGCCACTTTAGCGAACAAGTGTAAATCATCTTTATTTTGTTCCCTTATGATCGCGGTGTACAATTGTGACGTGTAATTAGCGCCGCCACTTGATATGTCATTTATAATTAATTCATGGTTTGCAAACCCTTGTTCTGCTGCTATTTTGTTTAACAAATTACGTAAATTTTGTTCCTTGTGCTCCATTGTTGATTTCTTGATGCGTACTGATGTGACTTTTTGACTGACAATATATATAGATAGCGAAATATTTGTAGATAAGTTAATTACAAGACGATATTAACTACTTGAGACATATGTGCGTAGTACAATCAGTTTTGTTTTGCGCGACCATGGTTCAGCACAAAATTTGTTTTGTTTTCCTTATCACTAGACACTGTATGCCATCTAGACGCATTGCTTCAGTCGAATTCGTTGGGTGCTGGTAAATAACCTGTAATAGTAATAATGATGGTAGACTAGACTAGACTTTTTACTTGTTAGTTGTTACCAGAACATCAAACCCTATCACGGACAGCCGGCGCGTTTGAGGTCCGTTTTGTTACAACACAAGCTAATTTTCTAGTCCAGCAAGCGATTAGATGTAATATTTTGGTGATCATTAGCACGAGTGCATACGATGCGCTCCGAGGTTTAATTTTCCAGCAACATATTGCTAAAGATTGCATTAGAAATAGTGTCTGTGTTGACGATACATAAAATGAAGATCGTGGTATGATATTATGACATTTAAATTTGCTTGGAGGATTTGCTTGTTACAGACATACAAAAAGAAAAAGGGAGAGCAACTTAGTTTATAATGACTTACGGAGCACTTGGCCGTAGTTGTTTAGAGGCTGCACTGAAACGATACTACTGATATACATATGTAATGTGGCAGATGATCGCTAGATCAGGCCAAAAGTGAGTTGGTATTGCCCATTGAACATGTTCAGCTAACTAGTCATTTTCGCAAACAATTTCTCTGTAAATTTTTGCCGTTACTGTAATTGTTGTTTGAGTTTTGTTCCGTTCCGTTCCACGGGTGCGGAATCCTAAAAACGCATACCTACATAATAATAATACCTAATTACAAACAGCTGTTTGTAGGTACAACATTATCTATATAAAAAACCTTAATCACGATGAATATTCCTTCACTTTTATTAGACTTTATTGCGTTATTATTTGGAATTTTGTATTTAGTTATTTTTGTGTAAAGTTTTAAGGCAGTCATTAATTCCAGATGTTATTGGATCTAAGCCGATATATTGTTACCGAATCCAGGTATATCACAATAGTGAAATGAGAGGAAGCGTGCTGTGCTGTGGAGTTGGTTGCGGCGTTTCTTCTCCAGGGGTAGAAGTGCTTACTAAGTAGCGCAGAGTGGGCGATACGGGATGCTGTCAAGAGATGTTTTTGTGAAATTTCAATAAGTACTGCTTGATAGTCTGTTTTGAATAAATGATTTAATATTTTGATCATGGAGATGGTCTCATCAAATTTCGGGTCATACCGTTAACTGTAAAAAAACAGTTGAAATACATTTTATTCTAATCGATGTTGTGGTCGCTGTGAATGTTATAAGTATATAAGTAGGTATATTTTCTATCGTTGGTATGTGCCGCAATAGTCTTGAAGGTTTAGGATAAAAGATGCTAAATATAAATTAATATAAAAAAATATAATTAAGACACACAAGAAAATCGGAAAAATTACGACAATTCATGGTGACTGCAAAAATTGTGGGATTGGGTACCAAGTCATTAAAGAGTGGCAATATTTGTTTTCGTATAAGTAGTATCTAAGGATTAGAATCAAGTCACTTTTAGGTACAATCTTAATAAATGTTTGTAACGATGATAATTTAATTTAAGAAGTGATAATAACTAAACCATTATAAAATAAGGGATTATTAGTACTCAATCATAATTCCTTAGATAAGGTCGCGTGGCTCGGGATGATTTAGCAAATAACACAAAGTCAAATTATTTATCTAGAAAACATTTCGGTGTTTTACGGCCACATCAGTAGAGAATTAACCGCATTTGATAAAGAAATCTTGCATAATGATTAATTTGCATGAAATTTTATATTTTTGGGGAATTATTCTAATCAACTAAATAAAGTAGATGTCGTAACGTGGTTTTTTTTATTATGAAGATATGAACAGTGTGGAAGGCGGGGACTTTTAGAGGAGGACAGAGGAGACATTTTTGTGTCTTGTCCGTGTTTCATCATTTTTAAACAGATTACATTTTTAGACAGAACTACTTTGCATCAATAGAAACTGTAGTTAAGCAATAAAAATGTTCACATTATGTCTCACAGGACAGGGAAATGATTAAATTATATAATGTGGAGTTTGTTGCGCCGCGCCGTTTCTTCTTTACAGCTAGAGCACTTACTAAGCGGTGAAGGATGGGCGATACGGGGAATTGTCTGTGTAACTTTTACTTTTTAGAGGCTAAACAATTTATTTATTTGTATTTCCTGGTGAGGGATCCTGTAACTCGACTAATACCTCTGGATTTCAAATGAAACAACATAATTAATTAACGTCCTCCAAGCTATTTTGGGTTAACATGGAGTGACTGCCTGTTAGACCACCAGGTCTTACAGTCGCTCCATGTGCAGATGATTACTAGTACCTATTGCAAGTTATTAACGAAATTCTTTAACGTGTCACACGACTGTAATTCTTGAGGAATTGATAAAATTTCATGAAAAATTACTTAGTCCTTAATTTTAACGATATTGCTAGGTTGTTATTACCTATAGTGATATGTTATCAAAATCCGTTAAGCATTTTTTCAAAGATTAAATGTACAAAGCAAATAAACAAAGATTTTTTTTGCCGTCACAACCGTAGACCAGCTGAAAAAGGCCATTTTGACATTTACAGTCAATTAACTAATTTCGTAACTAGTTAATTACTACAGGCAGAAAATATAAAGATAGAAAGGTGATTATCGGAAAGTTTCCTATGGTTCAAGACGTCCTACAGGTTTAGGTCTCCGCTTGAGAAACTAAGGAAATCAAGAAAGTGAGAAAACAAAATAAAAAAGTATGTATTTAGTATCAAGAGTTTGTAAATAATAGTTACATTAAGCGTATTTACTGAATACATATATCGATAGATCACTGAAGCCTAGTATATTATGCTCAAAAATAATAATAATGAAGGTTCCGAAAGAAGACTACTTATTTCCGGAATTCGTTACACATTAAATTTGCCTCAGTTGATGATGTTTATCCCCATGCAAAAATACAGTATTTCGAATATATCTATTGAAATATGTTAATGAATAACAAATTCGTTTATAATATAAAATAACATTAGCTCTAATATTTATACCGTCGCATATCTTTTGAGCCACGCATATGGCGGACAGGCACGCGACTGCTCGAGCCGAGTCACACTTGTTTTTCCAAGATAATGTTAATATCATCTAATAATTGTTCATACAGGTGTATTATAGATAATTGCTCTTGTGATTTGATAAAAACTTAAGTTATCGTATCTGGTTTACAATAAGAAAAAATGGTCAACTGCGAGTTGGAATCGCAATTACTAACGGCTTCGTACCTTACCGTACGACTTAGGTACCTTTGCTGTAAGTAGTACCTGTAGTAGACCTTGTACCATACAAGGCCAGCACCTCGACGCGGACATAGTTGACAGCGTGTAATGATAGACTACACAAATAATAAACGGATGTACCCAGTGATTGTGTTGTGTTAGACTTCCTTATTCAATGTTGCTGTTTTTTGGGTTCCGCACCCAAAGAGTGAAAACGAAACCCTTTTATTGAGGCTACGCTGTCTGTCCGTCTGTTACCAGTCTGCATTACGTAAGCTGTGATAGCTGGAGAGTTGATAGGCTCAAAGATCGACAAACAACAACGTGGAGGTTAAGCAGCGTGTGTGCCTTCATAAATATGATGAATATTTTTTTGTTTGTACCGAACAAGTCTGATATGCACTTGACAGACAGTTTAAATATCGGGTATGTTGCAAGGGGTGCAAAACTGTACAAGATTGTTAATTCAATAAGTTTATCCAGAGTTTCTTACTTTTTTTTAAAGGAGGTATAAATCGCAATTCGCTATGTGAATTTAATGTTTTATAGGAGGACAAAAGTCTGGCACTATTTCCTTACCTATATTTATATCAACACATCTGTTACAATCCATCATAATTGATCAGTTTGCTTTCCAATTTAATATACTAACAAACATCGTGGCATATATATCTATTTTATTTGATATTGTTCCCATTGTATTTACTAGGGGCGCTGTCATCGCACACACAGCTAATAGACAATCTTATGTACTATCAAATTTCAATTTATTTCGTTCGGTAACTGTGACTAAAATACAATTTTGATAACTCGCTGAGTACCAGATAATTGACTGGCTGAAACGATGGTTATTCCCCTTTCGACAGCTGAATTATGAACCAATGGCACAATTTTCAGTTCAGATAAGAGCGATCATTGATGTTCACAATTGTAGTCCTGCATAGATATGGTCAAAATAAAAGAATCCTTATCGTCATTATCGTTATATTCGTCCTAATTGTAACAATTACTATACGTACACTTATGGATGATGGTCGGGCTCCTATGGACTCCAACCAGCCTACTTAAATCGGTCATTGACCTACGATGTGTCCATATTACTAGTATGTGGGCAACGTCTATGTTATTCTCCCCCTTCCACTCTTTTTCACAAAGTTGGCTACTATCCCCTCCGCCAATGACGCTGACATAATCCACAAATAGTCTATCTAGGTCATGGTCTACAGTCAAATTTCATCCAAACCCGTTCAGGCATTAAACAGTCATCACAACTTTCACCTTTAAACCTACTAACCGTGTTACTGTAGACAGATTTGACTGCGTTAGATAGTAAGTTCCTTGGCTGCTTTGTTGATTAACTCGCCAAGCCAAACTTACTTACTTACTCTGTTGGCTCAGCGAAAAAAATTGTGTCTTGGCTTCTGATACGAGATAGTGCCACTTTACCTGATCTTTCGCCACTTCTCGCCAGTCATCGGCATGAAGCGCCCGAAGATCCGCCTCAACTGTATCACTCCAGCGATACCTGGGTCAAGCCATTCCGGTGACTGTTACTGATGATGGGCTCCTTTTTCCGCACGTAGGCTCCAAGTCGGCCCATTGGGCGTCGGGAGGTTTTAAGAGGCTGTCAGTCTAGTCATTTGGACGTGTCAAAAATGTTAATCCTGAAGGACGCGGGGGGGCAAAAACGGAGTCTAAATCTAAATACTACTTTTACAAAAAAAAAAATATTAATAATGAATCCATATTTTATAGCTCAGTATACGGATATTGTGTTATCGTCATTTGAGTGGCACATACCATTCACGCAGCAGCCATTTGAAGCATAACGTTGTCGAAGTTCGCAGTCGGTTTATTGATGTAATTATTCTTGTGACCTGTTAGAAATCGTCTTAGAGTTTCTTAACAATGGGCATTGTAACTATTTATGTTATCTTCTGCCGTCCAGATGTGTGTCGGGAAGCAAAACTAAACTAAATAACGCGACAAGAATAAACAGATACGTTAAATTCAAATCTATCATCGTAGTACTCATTTATTGGGTGTGGTAATTGAACCCGTGACCTCCGAACGGAAGAGATAAATCGCCTCCACGACAATTGTGTCGACTCTAACACTAGTACAAGCAATGTTTTTAAATTTTAACCAAAGGACCGTAACTTGGTGCAGCAATAAAGTTAGAATGCTTTATTAATGTTGTATTTAAACTTAGGTCAAAGTTTAAAAATAGTTGCAGTAATTAACAACAATACAAATAAACATCCTTATATTCACAGCAAAAAATAACCTGAAGATACTCGAACTGGTTTGACTGACAATTAAATAATTATAATTAATTAGTCAACGCTCTGAAGTACTCGTAGATATGTAAACAATGTTATTTCTACAGTAGTTTACAACAATTAACCAGCTAAACACTACCAATTTAATGTGTCGAATAGAATGTTATTAATTTGGTGTGAGCCTGTGAAGTACGCGTTGTCTCCCGCCACCGGACCAACCGTTTTGGGCCAGTCGCGAAACACACCGCAACCATGTCGGACGCAGAGATCGAATTACGTAAAATACTCGGAAATGTTACCAAACAACTAAACTATACAGATGCAGAAATATCCATCAAGGATTTGAGTAGTGGCGGAGCTAACTATACGTCGGTGTTGTTCTCCGTGACCATCACGAGCCCTGGCCGCGAGCCCTTGAAACTGTTCGCCAAAGTGGCCAGCGCCAGCGAGCAGCTCCGGAAAGCGATTCACATCGATCATCTGTTCAGCAACGAACAGCTGATGTACAATCACCTGGTCGATATGTTTGAGAAAATACAAGACAAATACAACTTGAGCCCGGAGCATCGCTACGTGTTCCCAAAATTCTTTGGAGGTCAATCCACATACGGTAAGGAATGTGTCGTGATGGAGGACCTGACGCAGAGTGGCTACTCCATGTACAGCAGGTTTAAGTCCCTGGACTTCAAGCACGCCGCCGCCGCCGTGGAGGTCCTGGCTAGCTTCCACGCGCTCTCCTTCGCATTCCAACACGAGGATCCTGAACAATTTGCTAAAGTAGCGGACAAAGTGAAACATGTCAAACATCCTGAAAATCCGGGTATGAAGGGGACCTTCATGAAAATTCTGGGGTCGGCCATCGAAGCTACCAGGGCTGAGCATAAAGAGAAAATGTTGAAGTTTTTTGATGAACAGTACCTGGATGAGTTCAACAAGTTTAGGATGCCGCTGGGCACGACCGTGCTGTGCCACGGCGACTACAGAGCCAGCAACCTGCTGTTCAGGACACAGGTGAGGCTTACTATGATAAGTTATATGTTATGTTTTCCATGAATACGGCTTAACCTTCGTACTTATAAAAAATAAACAGTGTGTTGCGGCGGATAGTAATAACATTAATCAACGCACTTCCATAACTTGAATTTAATTGGTTTCCGACGTCATCATAATAACAACAGCAGAGGCGAAGCTTAAACATAAATATCTAGTATTCTCTTCATCTGTTGTAGAAAACTGATTTTTGCTTTAAGGTACTTTCTATAAACCAGGCGTTACTAAACGAAGTGTTGGTTCGCATAGACCACATAACCCAGATAATTGTCAAAAACCTTCCCCACGATAAAAGGATTCGTTTCGCTTTCCGACAAATCATAATAATGGTTATTGTGTTTATTCAGTCATTACTAAGTACTTGAAATTATGATAAAATCTTATCATTTCTGTTGTTCAAACAAGATTTTATGCTTTATGAATACTCATTGACTATAGACTGGTAGCCGACCCCAACATAGTTGGGATAAGGGCCAATGATGATGAATGATGAATACTCATTATAAATTGAGTGGTCTTATTTTTGTTCTTCCTTATGCAAGAGTTTAATCACTGTCCGTTCAGACTATTGTAAGTAGGTATTATTAATGACAGCCATGTACATGAGTAAGTATGTTTCCATAATGCGTTGTTAGAATAGCAATAAGAAACGATTATGTTATTTTTAAAGTATTTCAACCGTTACGACCAGAGTTGTTGACCTGATTATCTAATGATGTTTGTCAAAGATAAGGGAATATAATTATTTGTATTATCTGTCGTTTAGTGTGAATACTTCGTATACCAAGTAATGAGTAACCGATCTATCTGTGGTTTTCTAAAATTAGAATATTTAAGATTATAAAGTCAAAGTCCATAACTTACTCCATTAATTAATTAATAAAATTCAGAAGTAAAAATTGAAAAAACAACTTTAATTAGTACAGTGTGGCCGTGATTTTTATGTTTTTCCTTTGTCATAATGAGTTTTTATAAGCTAGGTCGTAACAATTCAGCCATGTTCAGTCCATTTGTCCTATCTTGAAAACCACTTTACCATTTTTGATGAAACTCACTATTTCGGTTACTATCGTAGCCCTCAAATTGTGTGGATTTTTTTTTCTTTATTTATTTATTTATTTATTTATCTTTAAACAAATAGGTAGGTAACTTATTAACTAAGCCCCACAAAACCGTTGCAATGGTTTGACTGTGGGGTCGATGAGTCTCTAGACATAGTTACTATCTTACTTAAATGTACTTATTACTAAATATATATAATAAAAACATAAAAACATAAATTTGCGTTTAGTCACTTGACTTAGATATGTCATTTTCATATGAGCGTTTTGGGTAAAGGGGAAAGTTGTGTAATATAATTGTAAATTTACTTTGACCACCTTCTTGCTCCTCCTTAATCCATTAGACCACCAAGATGCATTGATTTGTGTTTATAAATATACTTGGCTATATCACGTGTGTATCTGTATTCTCACAGCGTATCATCTGTCAACGACCAGTCAGTAGGCTACGCAAACTAGGAGGTTGTTTGTTGTCATTAATCAAGATAACACTTATAATAAGTACTATATTATTATTGTATTGTCATACAGGTACTGTAATAAAGTACCAACTCAATCATTATTGCTCATTTACCTATAAGTGTTAGTCCATTTATCAATCGTATTTAAAGTTTTTTTTTTTGTAGGAGAGGTCAATGATCTTTCTTATTTTGTGTCAGTATTATTTTAATAGCTGTTGACTTTATGCAACTTTTTAAATTATAATTTTGTCAACATTCCCACAAGAGCTAACAGGGCCCCGATTCGGCTATTTTACAATGGCGGATGAATGAATGGCAATTGGATTAAAATTGAAATTATTCCTATTCTCTTAAACATTTTACCAATACAGTAGTTGAAAGTCGATTGTATTGACCTTGAGTCTACCGTCCCGTACTTAATTTACAATTATTGTGTAGAAAAATGCTTAAGAAAATACGAAAATTGTCATTTTAAGCCAAATTGAATCGGCCGTTGTAAATAGCAGAATTGGGGCCCAGGTATCATGATACTTATTTGGATATCAATTTTAAATAATAGTCTTTTTTAATTAGGAATCGTCAATATTTTAACATAGTTTTTGAGCCTCAATGTAAAAAAGCCGATCATAACGCTTCACTAATCTACGAAGTTGGAAATCTGAAACTACCTGGGTTTTTGTTAAGAGTTAACCATTTTTTATTAGCTCCAATGGAATAAAATATGTTTATATTTATAGTTTAAAACAGACAGTTTAAAGCTATGAAATTACACCTTTTTGTAGGACAAAAAACTTACATATTATCGTTTTTAAAAACGTATTCTAAGACCTATTCGTGTTTTTTCACTGACGATAAATTATAATTTTGTACTTTAAAACCAAATTTTACAGATATTTAATATTGACTGGTTTTCATGAAAATTGTTCTTTCCATGCAGAACACACAAAACAGATATTTAAAATAATTATGTCTGTTATACCACGTTGTTTACTACGTGACCGAATATTTTTTGCCGTTGAAATATTACTAAAAATTGTTTAACAGAGTTCAATTGCTAAAGTCGTCGTCTAAACAACGGCCTTGGCACCTGATTGTCGTAATCTCAACGTAAAGGAGGTCGATGGCCACAGAGTTTCTATTCAATATGGTACACAACTGTCAAAGCAATGTCAACTTAAAGAAAAGAGGTCTTGATTCTTTTTTTCTGCCATTTGAAAATGGGTTTTTATGTTATCACGAAATATTTTTTATTGTGATTGACTTCAACTGTTTGATTTTTAACTTTCTATTTCTTACACGTATGTCTTTGGCTATTGGCAGTCCTTCGAATTCCGCAGATAGTAAAAATATTGTTTTTCTACGTAAAATTAAAATTGTTTTCAATAACAAGTATCGACTAAAATTCAACTAATAAGTGGCATAACCATTGTTAGAGACACCACACCCGCTTGCGTTGAAAAGTATAAGATTTCGATTTCTGTCGGATTTAATATACCCTTACACCCTAACAAACCTAAACAAAAAAATCTTTTCTCATTTTTTTTGACGTTATATGACTTCTATATTGTAATTTGCGAATATAATTAATTGCTATTTAAGCGGCAACCGCGCGGAAAAAAACCCATATCATTTTGGTGTTTAATCTGTGAGGTAGATATCTAAAGCAAACAATAGTACAATGTCTTTATTGTTCTTGTATAATATCCGTCAAAAATTATGAAAGTTCATTGTAGTTGGTTAATGATTGCTAAATACGAATTCGCTATACCTAGTTAATTATATTTTCGTATTTAGGAAAAGAGAAAATATGTCGCAGAGGCCAATCAGATTTTTGCTTTATATAGCCATTTGATCCACTAATTAATATGTACTTATCTTATTATTTGAAATGACCTACATGGTGTAAACATGTTTCATTCTCAAGGATAGTCTTCAATATAAAACATTCTTCTTCATTTCTCACATTGTCACTGGTTACATTATCTATGTAGTACCTCATATCATATCAGTAAGGGACTCTTTATTAAAATTCCTCGTTAAAAATTTCAGAATGGACGCATCGAGCCAATCGTTGTGGACTACCAGACGCTGCACACCGGCTGCCCAGCGGTGGACGTCTTGTACTTGGAGTTCATGAGCACAGACGAGGAGTTCCGCAGGGAGCACCACGAGGCGCTGGTGGACCACTACTTCCAGGAGTTCACGGCCGCGCTGGACAGGCTCGGCCTGGATGTCAACCAGGTGTATCCCAGGGAGACTTTCGACAAGGAGTTTCGAGAGGTAGAGTTTAATATTTTGAGAAATGTAATTGCTCTTGCGACTGATTAATTATTCTTGACGAGGATAGCTAACACCTGATTGGGTCGATGCTATATTAAGATTTATTAAAAAAAATATTTGGGTCAAAATCCCGCCCAAGGAAGTCGGTTACAAACATACGGGTGAAAAACAATAACAAAATCGGTTCATCCAGTTAGGAGTTCTGATGAACAAATACTTAAAAAAATAGTACTACCGAATTGAGAACCTCCTGTATTTGAAAATTTGTTGAAAAGCGTCCAATCTCAAAGAGTATAAGTTCATTAAATGGTTTATGCTGTATTGAATACCTTAATAAGAACATACTAGAATTACTCTTCAAAATTTGTGAACTGTCCATGAATAAAACTTTCATCAACATGCTATTTCACTTCAAAACCCCATTCCTCCCCAGATGCTAGGCCCTGCACTCCGCACCGCGTCTGTGGTGCTCCCGCTGGTGCTGGTGGAGGAGAGCCAGGCTCCCACGATGAGCACCGCGTCCGGCGTGGAGAGCTTCGCCGTCTCACCCAACGAGCGCTTCGCCGAGCGCTTTGGCGGCGTCGTCAGCGACTGCGTGCGGTGGGGGGTACTCTAACACACAGTTGACGGTATACGGCATTTTGTAGCATAGAAATAAGGTTGAAATTCAACTGTTTGTTTTATAGTTATACCGCGGTATTTGTTTGTTTGTTCTTGCAATTGCCATGGTTACGTAAGGTAGATGAAGAATAAACCGAGAGAAAATCTGTTAGTCTAGCCGGATGGTTCTTAGTGCTGTTCTATTTTAAAACTTAATATTTGTGGAATTTCAGAAATGAAATTTATGGTTATTAATAAAATAATTACCTCAATGTGTGTTGTGTAGGTCCATAACATTTTAGTCTGCGTTTCTGCCAGAAATGTGTTGGACTATTGCAACTGCAACTGTTTTTAGCATGTGTTATTGTATGTATATATTAATTATGGACCTATTTTATTACTGTTTTGTATTCTTAGATAAATTGATAAATAAATGAAAAATTTATGAAAACTTCATAAATATAATATATACATCAGAGGAACACAATATTGTGGCCTATAAAATCAGAGTTTATCTCGAATATCTGTTGTTATAATTAGAATTATGATCAATATATTTTTATAATTCAATTAATATTGAGTGTTACATAGGATCTTTGCGACAGATAATCACAACCTCAAATCTACCTGTATATTGCTCATCATTTTTATTGTGTGTGTAATCAGATTTACTGAAATATTAATAAGTAAATACTTTATAAAATAAAGTATTGTGATCAAGTTTCTAGTGTATTTGGTGACTGTAATATTATTCATAGTTACAATACGAAGCCTGCGGTGTTTATCCGTCCGTCTGTCAGGTTATAATCTCATGAACCCCAATCAATAAGAGAGCACACATTTTTAGATTCTGTATTATTTATTAGAGTCAGTTTTGTAAAGTATTTTACAATTCTACAACAAATAAACAGCTGACACAAACTAGATGATATATCTATGGGATCAAATGACAGCTATTTAACTTTAAATGAAGAATCAACAAAATCGTTTCATGCAGTTTAGCGGAAACAGACATAAAATAAATATAGACGAATTGACAACTTCTTTTTTAAATATTATTCTACAACGACATTCCATTCTCATTGATCAATCATTTATCAAGCTGTTACATTATTCATACATACATAATGTTATGTTCATAATCTTAAGTACGGTTGAGGATACCTATTGTCAATTTAGTAATGTTGTTATAATGCAAGTCGTTAATTAAATAAACGGGTTAAAATCCCTGCAGCTCCCCTTTTTTTTTTTTTTTTGGTTAGGCGGGGGAATCCTCATGGACACCCACCTCCTCGGGGGAGGAAGTGGGTAGTGTCAGACTCTTACTGACTAAACCTTAACCGCCGTACAGCGTCCCCGTATTTAGTGGGTGCGCGGGCATGCATAGCATTTCAACACGCACCGACTGCGGGGCACCGTCGGCTAATAGATGCCGACGGCTTCCTTCGTTTCGGAGGCCGACGTGTAGAGAGCGTTGGCCTCCCCACCTGGTACTAGGACCACATCCACTGCACAAAATGTGGCCTCCCGTCGGGGTCCTATAAACAGACGACAAACACCCCCGTGCATGTCGCCTAGGGCCTTAGTTAGGGCGGGAGAGCGCGCTCATGCGCTGCTCTGCGCCGACCCATCCGACGTCTTCGTATTTGAGGCGCGTTCGGGTCGTTTTCCCGCGCGCACTCCGCTACCTCCTTCTGGGACATAACGGTCTCGCAGAAGAAGGACAACGCGTCCCACGCTGTGCGTCTGCTGAGGGTAGCAGCGACTACAGCTGACAGCGAGGCGACATCGACGCCTCCCAGCGCCAAGGTGAGCTCGGCGCGAGGCTCCGCAAAGGCGGGACATACGGCTAGTGTATGCAGTGCGGTGTCATCTTGATCACCGCACTGATGGCACGCAGTCGTCACCTCCCTACGTGCAACTCGGTGCAAGTAATGGCCAAAGGCCCCGTGCCCAGTCAGCACCTGCGTGAGGCGGTATGTTAAAACGCCGTACCGCCTCTCCACCCACGGTTGCAAATTTGGGCGGATTGCCTCCACCGTGGCCCGCCCAGCTGTCGGATTCGCTAGCCGGAGCTCCCAAGTCCGCATTGCATCGAGTCGGGCTTCTCTGCACCATATCTCGCGTTCTCTGGGCAAGGGTTCCCTGCAGCTCCCCTGACAGGTGGTTTCCAACAGGCTGTTTAATTTTCGTCTAATTTCGAGGATGTTTTGACACATAATCAATTAATATTGGTATCGATCAAAATACTATAACCTCATGCAATTGTATTTCAAACTATAGAACTACAGAAGTGTATTTTATTGTAACTTTCGGTTGTGTCCGACTGTATATTCTGAAAAAAACAACCGAATATCAAAACATATCGAATTTAATGTATAATCATAATGTATTGTTTTTATTTTAAATATATTTTTAAGATTTTTTATTCAATAAGTATTTTAGATATTTGTTAATAAAAAAATGTTTATTATAAAGAAGTTGTTTCATTTTACTTTTTAATTATTTTTAACTGTGTGATCGAAAATAACAAGGAATTAGAATCTATGTCTTTCAGATGGAACTTACTTGTAGTTATCAGGATAAGGTTTGACATATAAATATTTAAGCTAATATATAAATGTCTAATTGCACGTCTTCGGTTATCATGGGCTTTTAATGACACGTGTAGTAGGAATATCTCAATAGCTATGAACGAAATAAATTGCTAGAAATTGATTGTAAAAATGTTTTATGTGTCAGCATTGAGTACCTGTTTCGAACGTTATAATATGACATATTCTGGAGCTCATACATGTGCTACGAACGCCTACTTTAAAACGAATGTCAAGTGTGCAACGGAATCAAGGTGTGCTACGAATGGAAAATTTTACACTAATATTAAGTATACTCCATACTATGAAAATTTCAAAATTGCAAAAAAATTCCAAGGTTGTCTAAATTGCTACGGATATTTACGTAAGTTAAAAATTGCTACGAATGTCCAAGATAGTTTTAAATTGCTAAGAATGACCAAATTGGGTCAAATTGCTACGACGGCCAATGTTGGCTCAGAATTGCTACGAATACCTAACGTACCTTATACTGTGTTTATAATAGTTTATATTCATACCTTCTCCAGCGTGTCAATAATACATTCAAGTAGTAACAAAGGTTATATAATAAGCAAAACCACAAACATCAGGTAAAAATTAACCATTTAATCCTCTGTAAGCGTTTCCTTGCGCAGTCTATAACAATAGGAGTTATTCTAGCAATTTTCTTTATATTCGTAAGATACATTCTAATTTATACTAAATGGTACTACTACTTATTACTAATAACTCGATTAATAAATCTTTTGATTATGATATAGTAAGAGTTAATAATTTTGCCCATATTTGGCTAAGATAAGTATATGGTCGTAAGATAGAAAGACCAACAATGAATGTAACAAGCAATGCAAAATCAATAGTCCTAAAAGGACGATATGTTTTATGAAGTTTACAGTACAGAGGATTTGTTAGTTTCATTATAATTTTATGCACAAAGCAGTGCAATGCATAGAAAACTCTGAGATGATTTTATTTGGGAAAACCAACAATTGTACAATTTATCTTACAACTAGATATATAATAAAGTTAATAAATATTTAAGTACAATCCACAACGTTTCCACAGATTACTATACAATTAATTGTTACATTCAGTGAAGGCTATTTATGTATGTTTTTGGCCTTATTCTAGTAAATGTTTGTGATGTGATGTTAGACCTTCTTCCTTGGGCAACTCACCTAAGACCGGTACAGTTTTTCAAACGTTAACGTTTATTGTATTCAAAATGTTAGCAGTGCAAAATTTACACATAACTTATCAAAAAGAAATGTCGTTGCCTTAAGTTTGACGTTTGACGACCTCCGTGGGCGAGTGGCGTACGCACCGTTTTCAAGGTGAAGCTCTGAAGTCCCGGGTTCGATCCCCAGTCGGGTCAATGTAAAAATTCACATTTCTACATCGTCTCGGGTCTGGGAGTTTGTGGTACCTTCGTTGTATCAGAATTCCATAACACAAGTGCTTTAGCAACTTACTTTGGGTTCAGACCAAAGTATGTGATGTTGCCCGCATTTATTTATTTAAGTAAGCTGGAACCAATAGCTGTTAGTGGTCGTAGAAACACCACACAAGTGTTTCTGTAGATAATCTGAGCGTCCGTTTTAGATAATACGTAGTAGGTATAGGCTAGACAATGGTTGGGAGATATTTTTGTATAATCGGGCTCCAACCTAAGAGATACCCCTTTGTCTGTAAGTTAGCAACAAGACCGACCAAGTAATTAAAACTAACAATGTAGAATATAATTGATAAGTCGAGGTCATGTGTAATGGGAATCCAATACTAAATAAAGGATCGTACTCATGAATTCATTGTCAAGGCTAACAATACAGTTTGAGGGGTCCTGTCAGATAAGTCTTACTAGGTAACGTTTCAAACAATACCCTTTAGTTATCAGTTGAGCTATGTGAGGGATAGCTTAGCTGGTAGCTTACAGAAAAATGTTTAGTTGCCAATTTTTGGTGGGCACTTTTCTACACTTGGGATTCCTCTATTTGCGGGTATTATGATTTGAGAACCACTCGGTCAACCCTTTCTAATACTATTAATTTCAAAATACTATTTTCAAAAGCGTGAAGTTTAAATAATTAAAAGCTAACCAGAGCAGTTTTATTTTGCTTTTGCTATAATAATTTTGCAAGGTATCGTCTAGTAGTAGTCGTCTGTAACAATAACCAGTTAATTTGTTATACCGACTGGTTAAGTTTGAATGTGAGGTTAATAGACTACTTACTACCGTATGTGCTGATGCCGGTTCGATACAGGCATGAGACAAACTGCTTTTTCACTCCAAGTCTGGGCTTTGATGAGTTTGTTCATGAATTGTTAGTAACCCCCTCGTAAAACGGATTTTTCCGAATTTCTTCTCGGATTTTTTAAACGACAACCGTAATTAAAAAACAAATGTTTGAAGAAGATTTAAAAACTATCTTTACTGTTGTGACATGAGCACTGATTGATAAATTATACGGTCGTAGAGCAAACAATTATGTCTCGCCATGGTTCGCGCGTAATGCACGTAATTTAATACGTGAGACGTGTTTTATGGGCTGTAGAACTAGAATCTACACTAGTTCTAACATTGGAATTTTCTTGACAATTATTTAGGAACTTTTGATCCATATTTTCGTTAATTTTGCCTTATCCTAAATGTATACCCTCTATCCGTTACTTGTTGGTAGATGATTTTAGCTGTAGTCATTCTAGCAACAAATTCGCTTTACTTTAAAGTTGAGAAAAAAAGAAACAGAAGAATAAATATTCAAAAAAAGTGGCTTAATATTGCAACCAGCCAGATAAAAAACGTCAGCCATAATTAAATACGCCCCGCAGTTAATCACAACAATTACAAACCGACAAACAATATGATATTATCCGACGTCACTGCGACCCTGCTCGGTTATGTGGATCAAACAAGGATATCTTGCGGCTCAAATGACAGCTCCACTATTGTAACT